>NW_028320556.1:0-43312 GCF_062004578.1 Staurois parvus
TTTTTTATTTTTTTGGAATGCCCCCATTGGGGGCCACGGCTTTTCTGCGGTTTTGAAGGAGTTAATGTGTCCGCGAAGTATAAAAAGAAAATTAAAATTAAAGTTTAGAAAAAACCGGCGATAACAATCTGAGCTGCAGGAAAAAAAAAAATGTCTGTTGACGTATTCTGCATCTGCTAATGATCTGCCCGTCAGGAATTTCGCTCCGGGCCGCGCGTGTAAACAAATAAAATGCAACGCCGCCGACATTTAAAGGGGACCGAATTTAAAAAAAAAGAAATGGCCGCCCCTTCCATTGTGGAGGGGGGTGGGGGGCGGTAATGCTGGTGGGGGTGGTAATGCTGGTGGGTGGGGGGCGGTAATGCTGGTGGGGACGGACATTTGTGGCTTTTATCTGTTGGTCCCTTGTCTGTCAGCCTGCGGTGGAAGGGGACAGATTAGAGGCCAGACAGAGGCGCCTTTGTCCTCCCGGGACAATGAAGTCGCCGCGGGATTGGCTGACAGTGGCCTGGGAAACTCGTTTCCGCTGCTCTCCAGAATGTGGCCAGGAAGGGCCCGAGCACAAGACGAGGAGATGATCTGTCAGGAGGGGGGGGGTGCTGGATACGACACGACAAAGTAGGAACTTCGTTGCCTTGTCAGGAATGGAAGAACCCGCCAAACGCAAAGAGCGCGACCAGAGACCCCGCCCACTGACAGGAGTCGCAATCACTTCATTATTAATATTGGTTACAATGTTGCTTTGGTATTCCCTATAAACCAGCGGGCTCCAAACTGCGGCCCGGGGGCCAGAGGCGGCCCTTTGCTTGCTTTTATCCGGATCTTGGGGCGTTATTTCCCCCGCCATCAGCAACAGTGGGCATGGTTCCCGCCACTGACACCAACGATGGGACACTATTCTCCCCACTGACACCAACGATGGGGCACTATTCCCTCCACTGACACCAACGATGGGGCACTATCCCCTCCACTGACACCAACGATGGGACACTATTCCCTCCACTGACACCACGATGGGGCGCTATTCCTCCCACTGACCACCAACGATGGGGCACTGTTCCTCCCACTGACACCAACGATGGGGCGCTGTTCCTCCCACTGACACCAGCGATGGGGCGCTGTTCCTCCCACGATGGGGCGCTGTTCCTCCCACTGACACCAACGATGGGGCGCTGTTCCTCCCACTGACACCAACGATGGGGCGCTGTTCCACCCACTGACACCAACGATGGGGCGCTGTTCCTCCCACTGACACCAACGATGGGGCGCTGTTCCTCCCACTGACACCAACGATGGGGCGCCTGTCCTCTCCCACTGACACCAACGATGGGGCGCTGTTCCTCCCACTTTCACCAACGATGGGGCGCTGTTCCTCCCACTGACACCAACGATGGGGCGCTGTTCCTCCCACTGACACCAACGATGGGGCGCTATTCCTCCCACTGACACCAATGATTGGGCGTTGTTCCTCCCAGTGACACGCCTGTGTAATCTTCCTGTCATGTTGGATCTGAATCAAATCAATATAGAGGAGGATCCCACTTGGAGGCAACTTCCATCGTTGGTGTCAGTGGGAGGTATAGTGCCCCATCATTGGTATCAGTGGGAGGAATAGTGCCCCATCATTGGTGTCAGTGGGAGGAATAGTGCCCCATCATTGGTGTCAGTGAGAAGAATAGTGCCCCATCATTGGTGTCAGTGAGAAGAATAGTGCCCCATCATTGGTGTCAGTGGGAGGAATTATACCCCATAATTGGTGTCAGTGGAAGAAATAGTTCACCACTGTTGGTCTCAGTGGCAGGAATTCTGCCCTACTGTTGGTGTGAGTGGGAGGAACCAGGTCCCACTGTTGGTCAGTGGGAGCAATAGTGCCCCAACATTGGTGTCAGTGGGAGAAATAGGGCCCAACACTGGTGTCGGTGAGAGGAACAGGGCCCCACTGTTGGTGTTAGTGGGAGGAATAGTGCCCCATCATTGGTGTCAGTGGGAGGAATAGTGCCCCATCATTGGTGTCAGTGGGAGGAATAGGGCCCCATCATTGGTGTCAGTGGGAGGAATAGGGCCCCTCTGTTGGTGTCAGTGGGAGGAATAGGGCCCCATCATTGGTGTCAGTGGGAGGTTTGCTGCCCTGTCGTTGGTGTCATTGTGAGGAATAGTGTCCCATTGTTGGTGTCAGTGACAGGAATGATGCCCCATTTTTTTATGTCAGTGGCAGGAATTCTGCCCTATCATTGGTGTCACTAGAAGGTATAGTGCCCCATTGTTGGTGTCAGTGGGAGGAATAATGACTCAAGTGCCGGGTAAACGCAAGCAAAGTGCTGCCTCCGGCCCCGGGGCCACAGTTTGGAGACCTCTGTCCTAGTGCATGAGTGCTGTGTAGCCCGCTTGGCGCCTGTCGCATTGGCATGACCACATTCCGTCTTTCCTGACAGCTGGATTCGGTTGGAAAATGTGTGAATCCTGGGTGAAAGTTGTGTGAATTCATTTATAACTAGACCCCCCAAGCATCCTGTGCCCACGCAGCAGAGGACGGCGTGCCGGGGAACAATGGCGCATTGTAGTCTTTGTTCCTCATTTTTGTGCTCCTGGTTGTTCCACTAATAATATAATGATTGCAGATGGCCGCCGGCGGAGCAGAGAGGAGAGCAGACGTTCAGCGCCTGTGCATGCGCGTCACACCTCAGATCAGAGAACTGTGGGGGCGGGGTATGGAATAGAGCAGCGATCTGTGTGGGTGGGGTTTGGAATAAGCCAGGGACCTGGGAACTTTGTGGGTGGGGTTTGGAATGGACCTGGGAACTTTGTGGGTGGGGTTCGGAATGAACCTGGGAACTTTGTGGGTGGGGTTTGGAATGAACCTAGGAACTTTGTGGGTGGGGTTTGGAATGAACCTGGGAACTTTGTGGGTGGGGTTTGAAATGGACCACGGAGCTGAGAACTTCTGAGAAGAGGGTTTAAGACAGACCAGGTATCTGTGTAGGTGAGGTTTAGAACAGATCGAGGACTTGGGATCTGTGTGGGTGTGGTTTTGGCTGTGTGGGTGTAGACTAGGGAGCTCCATGACGGTGGGGTTTGGAATGGACCAAGGGTCTGAGATCTGCATGGGCGGGGTTTGGAATACACATGGGGTTTGAGAACTCAGTGAGCAGGGTTCGGAATAGACCAGGAAACAGCGTGGGTTGGGTTTGGAATAGACCTGGTAACGGTGTGGGCGGGGTTTGGAATAGACCTGGCAACAGTGTGGGCGGGGTTTGGAATAGACCCGGGAACTGTGTGGGTGGGGTTTGGAATAGACCTGGGAGCTGTGTGGGTGGGGCTTGGAATGGACCTGGTAACGGTGTGGGCGGGGTTTGGAATAGACCTGGGAACTGTGTGGGTGGGGTTTGGAATAGACCTGGGAACTGTGTAGGCGGGGTTTGGAATAGACTTGGGAACGGTGTGGGCGGGGTTTGGAATAGACCTGGGAACTGTGTGGGTGGGGTTTGGAATAGACCTGGGAGCTGTGTGGGTGGGTCTTGGAATGGACCTGGTAACGGTGTGGGCGGGGTTTGGAATAGACCTGGCAACGGTGTGGGCGGGGTTTGGAATAGACCTGAGAACCTTGTGGGCGGAGTTTGGACTACTCCTGGCACACCAGATTTTTTAAATCTTTCTCTTGAACCTAATCGATGTCTTTTTTGTAACTTTGTACTTTTTTTGTATCAAATCTTTTTTTTGTGACTCTCTAACTGCAGGCCGCGGTTTATTTTTGTTTTTTGCGGAGTGCGCCTTTAAGCGCTCCCCCCCCCCCTTTGTGGATTAGGCGGAGTTGCCTTTTATAGACAAGCAGTTCACAACCTGCCAGCACTTCAGATCAGGTCAGACGACTCGCCCTGCCATGGCAACGCTCTTCATGGTGAATGCGAGGCTCTTTCGGGACTGGAATGCGGTCCCGGAGTATTTCTATAGCGGGAGCGGGCACCTGACACCTCGCTGGCACCACGACAACCCAAATACGGAGTACTGCGCCACGCTTCCTGCTCAGGGAAAGGGGGGGAGGGGAGGAAAGGTGAATTCGCTGATATCTACTAATCGGACATCGATGTGTGTGACTCCCAACCTGACGCCCAACCTGGACCCTATGATGGCGGCTTTTCTGATGCTTGTCCTGAACCTACCAAAATATATATCCAGGAGAAAAAAAAACAAAAGTACTTTTCTAATGTTAGGTACCTCGTGTCCGGGTATTTATTCCCTCTCACCCCCCACCCCCGACAATGCCATCATCTGCTTTCCTCTCCAGAAGGCCGGCGCCATCTTTGTTCAGGCATCATCCAAGCGTTTTGATATTTGCATAACTCCTACTGCTTGCGCCAGGACTGAGGAGTACAGAGGCTGGGGGGCTGCGATGTCTTCAGGGTGGGGTTTGGAATGGACCAAAGGTCTGAGAACTGCATGGGTGGGCTTTGGAATAGACCTGGGAACTGTGTGGGTGGGGTTTGGAATAGATCTGGGAACGGTGTGGGCGGGGTTTAGAATAGACCTAGGAACGGTGTGGGTAGGGGTGGACTGACAACTCATGGGGCCCCCGGGCAATAGGGGATCATGGGGCCCCTGTGTCCTTGCCCAAACTCAAAAAAGCCTATGAAAAAGGTACCAGGGGCATCTCATGGGGCCCCCTACTGACCCCGGGCCCTCAGGCAGTGCCCAAGTTTCCAAATGGTCAGTCCGCCCCTGGGCGTGGGTGGGGTTTGAAATAGACGTGGGAATGGTGTGGGTGGCAATTGGAATAGACCTGGGAACTGTGTGGGCGGGGTTTGGAATAGACCTGGGAACTGTGTGGGCGGGGTTTGGAATAGACTTGGAAACTGTGGGCGGGGTTTGGAATAGACTTGGGAACTGTGTGGGTGGGGTTTGGAATAGACTTGGGAACTGTGTGGGCGGGGTTTGGAATAGACCTGGGAACTGTGTGGGCGGGGTTTGGAATAGACTTGGGAACTGTGGGCGGGGTTTGGAATAGACTTGGGAACTGTGTGGGTGGGGTTTGGAATAGACTTGGGAACTGTGTGGGCGGGGTTTAGAATAGACCTGGGAAATGTGTGGGTGGGGTTTGGAATAGACCTGGGAACTGTGTGGGCGGGGTTTGGAATAGACTTGGGAACGGGGAGCTTTGTACAGCACCCTGCTGGCTCTTCCCACCAGGCACGATCTGCTCGCATTGCATAGAGAAGCACAGAGACCCAGTGATAAAGTCACTAGGTCTGAGATAAGGCGTGTGAATTAAGTTTAATGAGGAGGGGAGGGACCAGCAGAATAAATGTCACACACACGAATCCCAACCACGGCACCACCTGCCTGGAGTTTGCATGTTCTCCCTGTGCCTGCTTGGGTTTCCTCCCGGTGCTCTGGTTTCCTCCCACACTCCAAAGACATGCTGGTGTGTGAATTGGCTCCTGAATAAATTGGTCCTAGCCTGTGTATGTATGCATGTGAATTAGGGACCCTAGATTATATGCTCCTTGGGGGACGGGGACTGATGTGAATGTACAATATATACCGTTGTGTTCAATATAATATCCGTGTGATGAAAAAAGTGACTAAAGCTGCAAATCCTTCTAATCCTTTTATTTCCATCCACACAAATGCATTGGGAACACGACACATTCTATTCCAAATCACAACATGAAGAAAAATACATCAAATTTGTGTTGTTCCTCTAAAAAAATGGAAGAAAAGTGAATATTAGACGGTTCAAAAAAATGGCCGTGTTTGTATTCTTCTTTACAAACTCCAACATTCACTATATAAACTGAGAAATGTTTGAAGATTTTGCTTTCCTTTGAATGACTTCATGAATATTTGGTTGTAGTCGCACTGTTTCTGAGAACTGCTGTACATCTGTGTTGCATGGAGTCACCCAACTTCTGGCCCCTGTGATCAGGTATTCCAGCCCAGGATGATTGGACCACATTCCACATTTCTTCTCTATTTCTTGGTTTGGCCTCAGAAACGGCATTTTTGATGTCACCCCACAAGTTTTCTATTGGATGAAGATCCGGGGATTGGGCTGGCCACTCCATAACGTCCATCTTGTTGGTCTGGAACCAAGATGTTGCACGTTTACTGGTGTGTTTGGGGTCGTTGTCTTGTTGGAACCCCCATTTCAAGGGCATTTCCTCTTCAACATAAGGTAGCATGACCTCTTCAAGTATTCTGATGGATTCAAACTGATCCATGATCCCTGGTATGCGATAAATAGGCCCAACACCGTAGTATGAGAAACATCCCCATATCATGATGCTTGCACCACCATGCTTCACGGTCTTCACAGTGTACTGTGGCTTGAATTCAGTGTTTGGGGGTCGTCTGACAAACTGTCTCCGCCCACTAGACCCAAAAAGAACAATCTTACTTCCATCAGTCCACAAAATGTTGCCCCATTTCTCTTTAGGCCGGTCAATGTGCTCTTTGGCAGATTGTAACCTCTTCAGCACACGTCTTTTTCCCAACAGTGGGACTTTGCGGGGACTTCTTGCAGATAGCTTGGCTTCACATCGGCGTCTTCTAATTGTAACAGTCCTCACAGGGAACGTCACACCTTCTTTCATCTTCCTGGAGCTGATTGTTGGCTGAGTCCTCACAGGGAACGTCACACCTTCTTTCATCTTCCTTTGTTGGCTGAGTCCGCCCCATTTTGGCTATTCTTCTATCCATTCCAATGGTAGTTTTTCGCTTTCTTCCGCGTCTTTCAGGTTTTGGTTGCCATTTTAAAGCATTTGCCATCATTTTAGCTGAGCAGCCGATCATTTTCTGCACTTCTTTATATGTTTTCCCCTCCAATCAACTTTTTAATGTCCAACATTTGCTGCCTTCCTCCCTTGGCCAACTCATACATTCTCACGGCTTCAACTACCACCTCCATGCCGACGACACACAAATGTATCTCTCAACCCCCCACCTCACCCCCTCAGTCTCCGCCCGAATCACACACCTGCTGAACGACATATCAGACTGGATGTCGCTCCACTTCCTTAAACTGAACCTCTCCAAAACCGAGTTTCTTGTCTTCCCCCCAGCCCGGACCCCCCCCCCCCCATTGACCTCTCCATCACATCCAACAACGCCACCATCAAATCCGCCCCGCAGGCCAGAGTACTTGGTGTCATTCTGGACTCCAACCTATCCTTCCAGCCCCAAGTCCAATCTTTACCAAACTTGTGCAGACTCCACCTCCACAACATGCAGACTCCGCCTCCGCAACATGCAGACTCCGCCTCCGCAACATCACCAAAATCCGCACGTTCCTAACCCCAGAAACCACTAAACAGCTCATCCACTCCCTCATCATATCACGACTCGACTACTGCAACTCCCTCCTCACTGGCCTGCCTCGCCACAGGCTATCCCCGCTTCAGTCCACCCTGAATACGGCTGCCAGACTCATTCACCTTTCCAACCTCTTCATCTCCGCCACCCCCCTCTGAAAATCCCTCCACTGGCCTCCACTCAGTGTCCTCCACCCCTCTCTGCCAATCCCTCCACTGGCCTCCACCCCTCTCTGCCAATCCCTCCACTGGCCTCCACTCAGTGTCCTCCACCCCTCTCTGCCAATCCCTCCACTGGTCTCCACTCAGTGTCCTCCACCCCTCTCTGCCAATCCCTCCACTGGTCTCCATTCAGTGTCCTCCACCCCTCTCTGCCAATCCCTCCACTGGTCTCCATTCAGTGTCCTCCACCCCCCTCTGCCAATCCCTCCACTGGTCTCCACTCAGTGTCCTCCACCCCTCTCTGCCAATCCCTCCACTGACCTCCACTCAGTGTCCTCCACCCCCCTCTGCCAATCCCTCCACTGGCTTCCAATTGCCCAACGGATCAAGTTCAAAATCCTAACACTGACGTACAAAGCTGTCCACCATACTGCCCTGAACTACATCACTGACCTAATATCCAAGTACCGCCCAACACGCACACTCCGCTCCTCACAAGACCTCCTTCTCTCTAGTTCCCTGGTCTCCTCCTCCCATGCCCGCCTCCCGGACTTCTCCAGGGTGTCACCCATCCTCTGGAACTCCCTGCCCCAACCCATCAGATTATCACCTACTCTCCTCTCCTTTAGGCGCACCCTGAAAACCCACCTCTTCAGGGAAGCCTACCCCACCCCCTGCTAACCTGCCGACCTCCTCCACTCTTCCTACCACCCCATCCCCCACAGCTATCTCCTCCTGTGCCACCATCCCCCCCCTCCTAGATTGTAAGCTCCAAGGATCAGGGCCCTCGATCCCCTCATGTATCACATTGTATTGGTATTGTTCTGTCACATGTTCTGTCCCCCTTTGTATTGTACAGCGCTGAGCCAACTATTGGCGCTTTATAAATACTGTATAATAATAATAATAATAATAATAAGGGCAATCATTGCCGCCTGTTTATCAAAGAATGAATGACCTCACTAATAGAACTCCACCCTGCTATTATATTGAACACGCCCCTTTCAATGAGTGATTCTATGACACAGAATCAGCAGCATGCATGTCATGACTGTTGGGTCTGTTGGATTTCTATGACTCTACTACACCTGCTAGGAAATTATTTGCCATGTAGAAATATCATTTCCACCAAAAACAGGGATTGATCCGGTTAGTGATGTCTGACGGATAGTATTTTGGACACAACTGTATGTAAAGCTCTGTGTACAATATATATGTAAGGCTCTGTGTACAATATATATGTAAGGCTCTGTGTACAATATATATGTAAGGCTCTGTGTACAATATATATGTAAGGCTCTGTGTAAAGTGACGGCGCTATATAAGTACCTGAAATAAATAAATATACACAGAAGAGTCAGAGGCGCATATAGATGGAGAGAATGCCGATTACCTGGCCCCCACGTGTCCCCCGTCTCTTATCTCCTCTCAGTCCTCACCTGTGTACACACCTCCCCCTCTTTGTCTACCTTTGACCTCTGACCCCTCCCAACCAGTCGGGGGTCAGGGGAGGAATGCGAGGACCTGTCCCCGCCACAAGCAGCTGTCCAGACAGGTAAAGGGCGACCTCTGTGAAATCTCCCGACAACCAGGTGTGACGGAAGGCGATCATCGCACCCGGGAAACATCTAATGGGTGTCAGGAAAATGGGGCGGGGCGCTCCGGCCGGGGATCAGCGACGCCGCCGATCGTATTTGGACCCTTTAAAAAAAACCAAAGACCTCCGTCTGCGCCGTATTTATTGATGATTATTCGCCGTAATCCTTCTTCACATTATTTCCCCTCCTCCGCACACCGCCTGAGACTCTGGGTCTGCAGTAGGACCTCTCGGGGCCCTGAGTTGGAAGAGGAGGAGGAGGAGGAGGCAGAGAGCTGGAGTGAGCGCCCCCCGCAGGAGGATCCGGGCATTTTATTATCCAACAGACACCGGCTTCCAGATTCAAAAGCTGGAAGTTGTTTTAAAGTGGGAAGATGTTGCAATGACATCAGATCCAGCCTGTTGGGGGAGGGGGCATAAGAGAGGGTGAAAGATGACACCCCCCCCCCCCCCCCAGCCTTCCTTGGCCTTGGACTGAAACGGCTTCATCTGATCTCACTGCACACTGGGAACTTCTCACAATGTGCATTAGAAGCTGCAGCCAGTCAGATAGAGCTCCACCTCATTTTCTGGATGGAGGACGCCCGGCGTCATCCAGCGCTTTTCTCCCTGGCCTTACTATCCTTGGCCCCGCCCCTTTCATTAATTGGATTTAATTTTTAATTCTGGAGGCTCAGCATTAGGTTAGTGGTCTCCAAACTGTGGCCCTTTGCTTGCCTTTACCTGGCCCTTCAGGCATTATTCTTGCCTCTGACACCAGTGATGGGGCACTATTCCTCCCACTGACACCAATGATGGGGCACCATTCCTCCCACTGACACCAATGATGGGGCACTATTCCTCCCACTGACACCAATGATGGGGCACTATTCCTCCCACTGACACCAATGATGGGGCACTATTCCTCCCACTGATACCAATGACGGGGCGCTATTCCCCCCACTGACACCAATGACGGGGCGCTATTCCTCCCACTGACACCGATGGGGCACTATTCATCCCACTGACACCGATGGGGCACTATTCATCCCACTGACACCAATGATGGGACACTATTCCTCCCACTGACACCAATGATGGGGCACTATTCCTCCCACTGACACCAACGATGGGGCACTATTCCTCCCACTGACACCAACGATGGGGCACTATTCCTCCCACTGACACCAACGATGGGGCACTAATCCTCCCACTGACACCAACGATGGGGCACTAATCCTCCCACTAACACCAACGATGGGGCACTATTCCTCCCACTGACACCAATGATGAGACACTATTCCTCCCACTGACACCAACGATGGGGCACTATTCCTCCCAATGACGCCAACGATGGGGCACTATTCCTCCCACTGACACCAACGATGGGGCACTATTCCTCCCACTGACACCAATGATGGGACACTATTCCTCCCATTGGCACCAATGATGGGGCACTATTCCTCCCACTGACACCAATGATGGGGCACTATTCCTCCCACTGACACCAATGACGGGGCACTATTCCCCCCCAGTGACACCAATGACGGGGCACTATTCCTCCCACTGACACCAATGACGGGACACTATTCCTCCCACTGACACCAATGACGGGGCACTATTCCTTCCACTGACACCAATGACGGGGCACTATGCCCCCCCACTGACACCAATGACGGGGCACTATGGGCACTATTCCTCCCACTGACACCAATGATGGGGCACTAGTCCTCCCACTGACCCCAATGATGGGGCACTATTCCTCCCACTGACACCAATGATGGGGCACTATTCCCCTCCCACTGACACCAATGATGGGGGACTATTCCTCCCACTGACAGCAATGATGGGGCACTATTCCTCCCACTGACACCAATGATGGGGCACTATTCCTCCCACTGACAGACTAAAATTTGGCATTGATTACTCCAACTCGGCACAGTCCACCTAGGAACACCCACTGACTGACACCCATCCATGAAGGTGTTTTATTATTTACATGACTCCTCCCACTGCTTGTATCAGGGATGAGGGCAGGGTGCTGTGATGTTCAGCTGACCCCTCCCACCAGCCACGGTCTCCCTGCATTGCATAGAGAATCACAGAGACCTGTGATTAAATAAAAATAAGACTTGTAATGAAAACGGAAAGGTTTTAGTTAGAAATTTGTTGGGAGGAACAAATATGAGCAGAATAAATTCAGGTGTATATATATATATATATATCCCTTTCTGATGTGAATCCTGTATAAATGAGAATAGCGATGAAGGGGTCCTCCCCCCTCCCCCAACACAGAGACATCCAGTCGCAGCAGGAAATTCTCAGATGTGCCGTGGTGGATCCCATTCAGAAATATTATTCGGTTTGCAGAGCCCATCCAACACCTGCTGCACCCGATCCCGGAGACTCCGCCCACTCCCTCCTCGAGGTCAGGGCGGCGTGACGCTGAATTTCGCAACGCTTGTGCTCCGGAGGGGACTGTCCCTGAAAATGCTTCAAGAAGTGAACCCCAACCGGAGGGCATTAGTTTGCTGCGTGTGTGTGTATATATACACTGTATTGCCCCAAGTATTGGGCCCCGGCCTTTCCACACATATGACCTTTAATGGCCCCCCAGTCTTAGTCCGTAGAGTTCAATATTGAGTTGGCCCCGCCCTTTCCACACACATGACCTTTAATGGCCCCCCCAGTCTTAGTCCGTAGAGTTCAATATTGAGTTGGCCCCGCCCTTTCCACGCACATGACCTTTAATGGCCCCCCAGTCTTAGTCCGTAGAGTTCAATATTGAGTTGGCCCCGCCCTTTCCACGCACATGACCTTTAATGGCCCCCCAGTCTTAGTCCGTAGGGTTCAATATTGAGTTGGCCCCGCCCTTTCCACGCACATGACCTGTAATGGCCCCCCAGTCTTAGTCTGTAGGGTTCAATATTGAGTTGGCCCCGCCCTTTCCACGCACATGACCTGTAATGTCCTCCCAGTCTTAGCCCGTAGGGTTCAATATTGAGTTGGCCCCGCCCTTTCCACGCACATGACCTTTAATGGCCCCCCAGTCTTAGCCCGTAGGGTTCAATATTGAGTTGGCCCCGCCCTTTCCACGCACATGACCTTTAATGGCCCCCCAGTCTTAGTCCGTAGGGTTCAATATTGAGTTGGCCCCGCCCTTTCCACGCACATGACCTGTAATGGCCCCCCAGTCTTAGTCCGTAGGGTTCAATATTGAGTTGGCCCCGCCCTTTCCACGCACATGACCTTTAATGGCCCCCCAGTCTTAGTCCGTAGGGTTCAATATTGAGTTGGCCCCGCCCTTTCCACGCACATGACCTTTAATGGCCCCCCAGTCTTAGCCCGTAGGGTTCAATATTGAGTTGGCCCCGCCCTTTCCACGCACATGACCTTTAATGGCCCCCCAGTCTTAGCCCGTAGGGTTCAATATTGAGTTGGCCCCGCCCTTTCCCCGCACATGACCTGTAATGTCCTCCCAGTCTTAGCCCGTAGGGTTCAATATTGAGTTGGCCCCGCCCTTTCCACGCACATGACCTTTAATGGCCCCCCAGTCTTAGCCCGTAGGGTTCAATATTGAGTTGGCCCCGCCCTTTCCACGCACATGACCTTTAATGGCCCCCCAGTCTTAGCCCGTAGGGTTCAATATTGAGTTGGCCCCGCCCTTTCCACGCACATGACCTTTAATGGCCCCCCAGTCCTAGTCCGTAGGGTTCAATATTGAGTTGGCCCCGCCCTTTCCACGCACATGACCTTTAATGGCCCCCCAGTCCTAGTCCGTAGGGTTCAATATTGAGTTGGCCCCGCCCTTTCCACGCACATGACCTTTAATGGCCCCCCAGTCCTAGTCCGTAGGGTTCAATATTGAGTTGGCCCCGCCCTTTCCACGCACATGACCTTTAATGGCCCCCCAGTCCTAGTCCGTAGGGTTCAATATTGAGTTGGCCCCGCCCTTTCCACACACATGACCTGTAATGGCCCCCCAGTCTTAGTCTGTAGGGTTCAATATTGAGTTGGCCCCGCCCTTTCCATGCACATGACCTTTAATGGCCCCCCAGTCCTAGTCTGTAGGGTTCAATATTGAGTTGGCCCCGCCCTTTGCAGCTATAACAGCTTCAACTCTTCTGGGAAGGCCGTCCACAAGGTTTAGGAGGGTGTCTATGGGAAGGTTGGACCATTCTTCCAGAAGCACATTTGTCAGGTCAGGCACTGATTCAAAATGACAAAAACATGTAGGTGTGAACGGGCTCATTGAGAATAATGGGGCTCTTCGCCCTGACTGTTGCTGCGGGACAAAACGCGTAGGGATGAAGTGTTTATGCAGCTGGCACATGGCATCTGAAAACATTGCAACCATAGAATGCGAGTGACTGCGAGGTTTGGCCGCAATTTGCCACCAGAATACAGATCCAATCCCTAACAACGAGCAATTCCAATGGCAGTCAGTAGCAGCAGTGAAGGTTTGTTTTATCATGACAAATTGATGGATTAATCAGGAGGAGGAGGAGGCTGAGTGGAGGCTGAGTGGACACGCCCCTGGAGGCTGAGTGGACACGCCCCTGGAGGCTGAGTGGACACGGCGCCCTCCAATGGAAATAAGGGAGATGAACAGCTCAGCGCTGACAATGGCTGTAGTGTGGCGTCATTCTAATGTACAGAGAGCTGTGCTGGGGTGTAATGATCCTGCTGGGATAGAATGATCCCTTCATGTGGGCAGATACAATGTAATCAGGACCGGATCTGGGGGGTGGGGTGGGGTGGGCTGTGCTCCCCCCCCCTTCACAAGTCTCTGAGAGCGCGTCCGCTGATCCATGAGCCAGCCTGGTGGGGACATCTGATCTAAGGGGGCACTCTGATCAGGATACCTGATGTGAAGTGGGGACACTGATGTGGGGTGGAACTGTTATGGGGACTGAGCATTACAGGGGCACTGTGATGGGGACACCTGATGTAAGGTGAGACTCTGATGGGGACCCTGATGTGGGGGGACTCTGATTGGGACCTTATTGTAGGGTGGGGACCCTGATGTGGGGGGGACTCTGATGGGGACCTTATTGTAGGGTGGGTACCCTGATGTCCTGATGTGGGGGGGACCTTGATGAGCGGGGGGGGGGGGGCATTCTGATAGGGACCTTATTGTGGGGTGGGGACCCTAATGGGGACCATGATGTGGAGTGGAACTCTTGTGGGGACCGAGAATTACAGGGGCACTCTGATGGGGACACCTGATGTAAGGTGAGATTCTGATGTGGGGGGACTCTGATGAGGACCTTATTGTAGGGTGGGGACATTATTGTAGGGTGGGGACCCTGATGTGGGGGGGGACTCTGATGGGGACCCTGATGAGCGGGGAGGGGACTCTGATGGGGAATGTGGTGTGCAGTGGAACTCTTGTGGGGACCAAGAATTACAGGGGCACTCTGTTGGAAGGTGAGATTCTGATGGAGACCCTGATGTGGGGGGGGGGGGGACTCTGATGGGGACCTTGATGAACAGGGAGGGGATTCTGATGGGGACCTTTATGTGGGGTGGGACCTTGATGAGCGGGGAGGGTACTCTTGGGGTGGAACTCTTGTGGGGACCGAGAATTACAGGGGCACTCTGATGTAAAGTGAGATTCTGATGGAGACCCTTATGTGGGGGGGACTCTGATGTGGGGGAGGGGATTCTGATGGAGACCCTTATGTGGGGGGGACTCTGATGTGGGGGAGGGGATTCTGATGGAGACCTTTATGAGGGGAGGGAACTCTGATGGGAACCTTAATGTAGGATGGGGACTCTGATGGGGACCTTGATTTGGGGTGAACTCTTATGGTGACCATTAATTATGGGGGCACTCTGATGGGGACTCTGATGGAGACTCTGATGTGGGGTAGGACTCTGATGGGGACCTTTTTGTGGGGTGGAACTCTGATGTGGACTCTGGTGTGGGGGAGAATCTGATGGGGACCTTGATGTGGGATGGAACTCTTATGGGGACCATGAATTACGTGGGCACTCTGATGGGGACTCTGATGTGGGGTGGAACTCTGATGTGGACCCTGGTGTGCGTGGGGGGGGGGGGATCTGATGGGAACCTTGATGTGAGGTGAACTCATATGGGGACCATGAATTATGGGGGCACTCTAATGGGGACTCTGATGGGGACCTTTTTGTGGGGTAGAACTCTGATGTGGACCCTGGTGTGGGGGGGGGGGGGTGTCTGATGAGATCCTTGATATGCGGTGGGACTCTGATGGGGACCTTTTTGTGGGGTAGAACTCTGATGTGGACCCTGGTGTGGGGGGGGGGGGGGTGTCTGATGGGATCCTTGATATGCGGTGGGACTCTGATGGGGACACCTGGCATAAGGGGACAGTCTGATACATACTATTGTTCCCTGTGCACCCCCTCTGCACTCCTTGTCCTATGAGGCTGCATGTCTAGGCAAGGCTGATTGGCTCTGATCACTTGCATCTGCCCAAAAAACTCTCTAGCAATACACACCAAACTGAGCATGTGCAGAGGGCCTGCTAGATCTCTGTGCTATCAGCAGATGGATTGGGAACAGTAGAAGAAGGGGAGCATCAGAGAAGACAGGATCAAACAGCCTTTTTACACAATGCGAAGGATTAACCCCTTAGAGTTCGCTGTAAATATAACAAGAACGCTTTACTGCATCTGCAGACTGATTGGACTGTCGGGGGTCTCAGCAACACTTTAAAATTTTGAATCCTGAGATTAAAAGTCAGAATTCTGAGATTATAAATCCAGTGGTCTCTATTAGCGGAACCACATCCAAAGGAAGAGCAGTCCAGTTTTTTCAGCTCTGACAGTAAAGAACCCCTTCAGCCAGTTGGAGAGGAACTCTGTCATCGATCTAACATTTAAATAAAGATGCTGCCCAAAAAAAGAAAAAACAAACAAACTAGTAAAGACAACAAGGCGCTCCTTCTGTATTCTTTTCAAAATTCGAATCTCGGGAGACGGGTTTATTCCTTCTATTCTATTCTATTCCTTTCTTTTCTGTTCTATTTTATTCTATTCTTGTTTTCAAATTTTAACTTTTGTGTTCGAATTTGGTTTTGGTTTGAATTTTGTTTCGTTGTTTCGGATTCGTTTCTATTTGTGATTCAGAAATTCCGATACATACGAATCTCCGAATGAGGGAAAAATCAGTCCGAATTTCGATTTGGAACGCAACGAAGCGCACATGTGCAGTGACAACTCCCTGTCTCCTGATTGTGTTCCTGTGTTGTCACCCTGTCACGTAGGCTTCCCATTGGGGGGGAGGGGGGGCTACAAGCGGCCATTTCTGCACACATTCCTTCTATTTTATTCTATTTTCTATTCTATTCCTTTATTTTCTGCTCTATTTTATTCTATTCTTGTTTTCAAATTTTAACTTTGGTGTTCGAATTTGGTTTTGGTTTGAATTTCGTTTCATTTTTTCGGATTCGTTTCTATTTGTGATTCGGGAATCTCAGAATGAGGGAAAAAATCAGTCCGAATTTTGATCTGGAACGCAACGAAGCGCACATGTGCAGTGACAACTCCGTGTCCTGATTGTGCTCCTGTGTTGTCACCCTGTCACGTAGGCTTCCCATTGGGGGGGAGGGGGAGCTACAAGTGGCCATTTCTGCACACATTCCTTCTATTTTATTCTATTTTCTATTCTATTCCTTTATTTTCTGCTCTATTTTATTCTATTCTTGTTTTCAAATTTTAACTTTGGTGTTCGAATTTGGTTTTGGTTTGAATTTCGTTTCATTTTTTCGGATTCGTTTCTATTTGTGATTCGGGAATCTCAGAATGAGGGAAAAAATCAGTCCGAATTTTGATCTGGAACGCAACGAAGCGCACATGTGTAGTGACAACTCCGTGTCCTGATTGTGCTCCTGTGTTGTCACGTAGGCTTCCGATGGGGGGGAGGGGCTACAAGCGGCCATTTCAGCACACATTGCACAGACTTGGCCCGCCGTTGTCACCGTCAGGACACCCGCCATGCTGGAGGGCTTGCAGGCAGGAAGTGGCTGCAAAGAGGTTGCGGGAGATCCGCCGCACTAAGGTGCAACCGAGTGCAAAAAGAAGAAGCTGAAAACAGGATTTTCTGAAAAGTGACGATTTCTGAACGCAGAATCTTGCGATTCGGTTGGAGATTACTTCATGTAGCCGCAGAGCGGAGATATTCGATGACCGTTTCCTGTGATTCAGACCCTGAATGGGTTAACGTCATCATACCGCAGCCAATACACAACCGCCATCCGTCATCGCGCTGATTGCGCAATCCCCCCCCCAATTCCGTCACTAAAAAAAAAAAAAAGATTGTTAAAATGAAACCATATGACGGGCAGGCCGGGTCCGGAGAACTTTCTGCTGTTTTCCACAGAAAAATATGTAAACATTTGGGAATCGTCCTCGGAGGCGAATCCGCATGTATTGCTGACATCTGGCGAGGGAGCCGCAAAGAGCGCACTGGTAGTGTCCCGCCGCCACTGCGGACCCCGGACCCCCGAGGGGTGACATCTGGAGGGCTGTGGTGAGTCGGGCTGGGGAAGCCAAATGGGGTAACCGGCGCTGTCATGGGGTTTGCGCTGTGCGGGTGATGCCGCCAGTGTGCGCAGAATGGTGTCCTGAATATTCAAATGAATTTCTTGAAACTTTATTCACAATCTTCCAGTCACATGCAACCAAAAAAAAAAAAATTCTCCTTTTTAAAAAAAAAAAAAAAAAAAATCTCCTTAAAAAAAAGAAATTCTCCTTTTTAAAAAAAAACATAAAAAGATTCTCCTTTAAAAAAAAAAAAAAAAAAAATTAAAAAAAAAAAAAAAATCTTAAAAAAAATTCTGCTTTTTAAAAAAAAACATAAAAAGATTTTCCTTTTTTTTAAAAAAAAAAATCTTTTTTAAAAAAAATTTTCTCCTTTTTTTAAAAAAAAAAACATAAAAAGATTCTCCTTTTTAAGAAAAAAAACAAATCTTTTTTTAAAAAAAAAAATCTCCTTTTTAAAACAAACATAAAAAGATTCTCCTTTAAAAAAAAAAAAAAAAAATCTTAAAAAGAAAAAATTCTCCTTTTTAAAAAATAAAAAAAAATTCTCCTTAAAAAAATAAATTCTCCTTTTTAAAAAAAAACATAAAAAGATTCTCCTTTTAAAAAAAAAAAAAAAATTATTTAAAAAAAAAAAAATCTTAAAAAAAATTCTGCTTTTTAAAAAAAAAAACAAAAAGATTCTCCTTTTTTTTTAAAAAAAATCTTTTTAAAAAAAAATTTCTCCTTTTTTTAAAAAAAAAACATAAAAAGATTCTCCTTTTTAAGAAAAAAAAACAAATCTTTTTTTTTAAAAAAAAAAATCTCCTTTTTAAAACAAACATAAAAAGATTCTCCTTTAAAAAAAAAAAAAAAAAAATCTTAAAAAGAAAACATTCTCCTTTTTAAAAAATAAAAAAAAATTCTCCTTAAAAAAATAAATTCTCCTTTTTAAAAAAAAACATAAAAAGATTCTTTTTAAAAAAAAAAAAAAAAATTATTTAAAAAAAAAAAAAAAATCTCCTTAAAAAAAATTCTGTTTTTTAAAAGAAAAACATAAAAAGATTTTCCTTTTTTTAAAAAAAAAAATCTTTTTTAAAAAAAAATTTCTCCTTTTTTTAAAAAAAAAACATAAAAAGATTCTCCTTTTTAAGAATAAAAAACAAATCTCCTTTTTTTAAAAAAAAAAAAATCTCCTTTTTAAAACAAACATAAAAAGATTCTTCTTTAAAAAAAAAAAAACAAAATTATTTAAAAAAAAAAAAAAATCTTAAAAAAAATTCTGCTTTTTAAAAAAAAAACATAAAAAGATTCTCCTTTTTTTTTTTAAAAAAAAATCTTTTTAAAAAAAAATTTCTCCTTTTTTTTAAAAAAAAACATAAAAAGATTCTCCATTTTAAGAATAAAAAACAAATCTCCTTTTTTTTTTAAAAAAAAAATCTCCTTTTTAAAACAAACAAAAAGATTCTCCTTTAAAAAAAAAAAAAAAATCTTAAAAAGAAAAAATTCTCCTTTTTAAAAAATAAAAAAAAATTCTCCTTAAAAAAAAAATTCTCCTTTTTAAAAAAAAAAAAAAAAAAGATTCTCCTTTTTAAAAAAAAAAAAAAAAATTTTCCTTGCAGGTGCTGCAGGTGAACCCCGCTTCACCTTTTTATATTCAGCGATATTCAAGTGAACATTCATTTTGCTACGTGAGCAAACAAAACTCCTTTTTGTAAATAACCCCCCAAATATTAAAGGCCAAGCCAGCCAGGCAACTAGCATATTCAGAAGGAGCCCAGGAATGGTTTCTCTACGGCCAGTACAGGCTCATGAGGTTTACTTGGGGGTATATATATATATATAGTTTTTATTACTGTACTGTTAAAAAATAAAATATAATATATATATAATTTCTTTTTTTTTTAAACAATAGACTATACATATTTTTCTTTTAATTGACAATAATACAATATATCATTTTTATATGTATTTTTATTATTGTTTAAAATAAATAATAATTAAGAAAAAATAAATAAATATACATTTTTTTAAAACCACAATGTAATTTTTTTTTCTTTTAATTGGCAAAAATATCTGTTCCTCGATGGCCGCCGTCCAGCATTCAGTCAGAACAGTCATCACGTCCTCCTCGCTCACATCTTGGCGCTCTCTGGCCGCGGTTTGTCTCACATCTGCTGTCACTGCTTATTGTTCTCAGCGCTGGAAGAGAAGATGACATTCGATGTAACATTGTATCACGTTGTGTCGGTCACATGAGATTGTTTGTTATGACAAATCCCCGCCAATCATGTTTGTTTATTTGGAGATTAGATTCATCTTTGCTCCTCCCACACAATACAGACAATCCGAGTCTTCAGCTTTTATTTTCTTTCTTTCTGACAATTCCTTCTTTTTCTCTGTTCTGTGTTCACCCGACCATCCGACAAATTGTTCTGTCTCTCAGGGACTCTGTTGGTGAGATCTCTGAGTTCCCGGGTCTGTACCCCCGCTGTGTCCATTATGAGGGGTTCCCACCATCCCCGTGCTGAGTTCCCGGGTCTGTACACCCGCTGTGCCCATTATGAGGGGTTCCCACCATCCCCGTGCTGAGTTCCCGGGTCTGTACGCCCGCTGTGCCCATTATGAGGGGTTCCCACCATCCCCGTGCTGAGTTCCCGGGTCTGTACACCCGCTGTGCCCATTATGAGGGGTTCCCACCATCCCCGTGCTGAGTTCCCGGGTCTGTACGCCCGCTGTGCCCATTATGAGGGGTTCCCACCATCCCTGTGCCGAGTTCCGGGGTCTGTACACCCGCTGTGCCCATTATGAGGGGTTCCCACCATCCCCATGCCGAGTTCCCGGGTCTGTACACCCGCTGTGCCCATTATGAGGGGTTCCCACCATCCCTGTGCTGAGTTCCCGGGTCTGTACACCCGCTGTGCCCATTATGAGGGTTTTCCACCATTCCTGTATGCATGTGTGTATATTTGTGTGAAGAAAACAATGGGGCCCTGTCGGTACAGTGGTCTGGGCCCTGTCAGTGCAGCGGTCCGGGCCCCGTCGGTGCGGCGGTCTGGGCCCCATCGGTGCGGCGGTCTGGGCCCCATCAGTGGGGCGGTCTGGGCCCCGTCAGTGGGGCGGTCTGGGCCCCGTCAGTACGGCGGTCTGGGCCCCGTCAGTGGGGCAATCTGGGCCCCGTTGGTGCAGCAGTCAGGGCCCCGTCAGTGGGGTGGTCCGTGCCCCGTCAGTTGGGCGGTCCGGGCCCCGTCAGTTGGGCGGTCCGGGCTCCGTCGGTGGGGTGGTCCGGGCCCCATCGGTGGGGCGGGCCGGGCCCTGTCAGTGGGGCGGTCTGGGCCCCTTCAGTGGGGCGGTCCCGGCCCCGTCGGTGAGGCGGTCTTGGCCCCATCAGTGGGGCGGTCTGGGCCCCATCAGTGGGGCGGTATGGGCCCCGTCAGTGCGGCGGTCTGGGCCCCGTCAGTGGGGCGATCTGGGCCCCTTCAGTGGGGCGGTCCCGGCCCCGTCGGTGAGGCGGTCTTGGCCCCATCAGTGGGGTGGTCTGGGCCCCGTCAGTGGGGCGGTCTGGGCCCCGTCAGTGGGGCGGTCTGGGCCCCGTCAGTGCTGAGGTCCGGGCCCTGTCGCACATCTGCTGGCTCCTGGCTCTCTGGAGGATTCTGCGTCCCTCCCGGGCTCAGCGCCGCGTCCAACGTGTGTCTTCAATTTGAGCGCTGACGCCCGCAGTGCGCATCACTTGTTTTCTGCACCCCCCCCCCCCCCCCCGATCCGGGGATGTTCTGTTTCACAATGTCCTCTTCCAGGAATTCCACACGGCTTTGTTTTTTTGGAGCATGTTGGAGGCATCTGGGGGGGGGGGGGGAGGGTGATGCGTCCGCGGAAAATGGATTCCCAGAGAATGCACCAGGCCGAGGTTTATTCTGCTTCTATTTATATGCCTTCCCTGGTTCCCCCTCCCCCCTCATGAATATGCTAATTAGACTTTTAAATAAAATCTTTCCATTTTCATTACATGCTTTATGCTAGTGCCTAATGATGTCACCACTGGGTCTCTGTGCTTCTCTATGAAATGATGTTTTATCTGCTTATTTTGCCTTCCTTGGTCCCATCCCCTAATGCACATTGTGAGAAGCTCCCAGTGTGCGGTGACCTCAGAGGAAGACATGTCAGTCCAGGGGAGGAGCTGGTACACCTGTGAAAGACTGAAGGGGAGGAGCCGGGACACCTGTGCAATACAGAAGGGGAGGAGCCGGTACACGTGCCAGACTGGAGGGGAGGAGCCGGGACACCTGTGCAAGACTGGAGGGGAGGAGCCGGGACACCTGTGCAAGACTGAAGGGGAGGAGCCGGGACACCTGTGCAAGACTGAAGGGGAGGAGCCGTACACTTGTGCAAGACTGAAGGGGAGGAGCTGTACACCTGTGCAAGACTGAAGGGGAGGAGCCGTACACTTGTGCAAGACTGAAGGGGAGGAGCCGTACACCTGTACAAGACTGAAGGGGAGGAGCCGTACACCTGTGCAAGACTGTAGGGGAGGAGCCAGTGCACCTGTACAAGACTGAAGGGGAGGAGCTGTACACCTGTGCAATACTGTAGGGGAGGAGCCAATACACCTGTGCAAGACTGGAGGGGAGGAGCCAACACACCTGTGCAAGACTGATGGGGAGGAGCCGGCACACCTGTGCAAGACTGATGGGGAGGAGCCGGCACACCTGTGCAAGATTGAAAGGGAGGAGCCGTACACCTGTGCAAGACTGTAGGGGAGGAGCCAGCGCACCTGTACAAGAGTGAAGGGGAGGAGCCGGTACACCTGCGCATGTCTGAAGGGGAGGAGCCGGTACACCTGCGCATGTCTGAAGGGGAGGAGCCGGTACACCTGCGCATGTCTGAAGGGGAGGAGCCGGTACACCTGTGCATGACTGAAGGGGAGGAGCCATACACCTGTGCAAGACTGGAGGGGAGGAGGCGGTACACCTGTGTAAGACTGGAGGGGAGGAGCCGGTACACCTGTGTAAGACTGAAGGGGAGGAGTCGGTACACCTGTGCAAGACTGAGGGGGAGGAGCCGGCACACCTGTGCAAGGCTGAAGGGGAGGAGCCGGTACACCTGTGCAAGACTGGAGGGGAGGAGCCGGCACACCTGTGCAAGACTGGAGGGGAGGAGCCGGCACACCTGTGCAAGACTGGAGGGGAGGAGCCGGCACACCTGTGCAAGACTGAAGGGGAGGAGCCGGTACACCTGTGCAAGACTGAAGGGGAGGAGCCGGCACACCTGTGTAAGACTGAAGGGGAGGAGCCAGTACACCTGTGCAAGACTGAAGGGGAGGAGCCGGCACACCTGTGTAAGACTGGAGGGGAGGCTGGAGCTCTCCTTTTAATTGCCAAGATGACATCTTTTCTCCGGAGTTCCTCCTTAATGGTGTTTTGTGATCCTCGGTCCGGAGTTCTGCCCTTAAACTCCCCCCCTCCCCCCACCCCCTCCGGTTCTCCGGCTTCATTTCTATTGTGATTTTCCCAACAAAGAATTTTTACCTCCAAATAGGGACATTTGGCAGCCAGGATCCTCTGGAAAACACAGCGAGATCTCCCCCCCCCCCCCCCTCCGGGACCCTCTCCCCCCCCTCCTCTCGGATGGAATCTGCGGAAGGACAGGGATTTGAGTGTTTTGGCTAATTGGAAGCAAATTTAAAGGACACGTCCTGTCCCGAGCCGGTGCCATCCGGGGACATTTCACTTCTGGAAATTCTCTGCCCAACAAGTTCTGTTGTAGAAGGAAACCGCTAGGAAGAGAGATGGAAATGTCGTCTGCTTGGGGGTCACAGGACATCGAACTTCAGTCATCCTCAGTACAGAGATTGGGCAATTCTGGTCCAACCAACAAACCCCCCGATAATGACTCCTCCCCCCCGGGAGACTTGGAGGGGGTGGGGAGGGGTGAGGGGGTTCAGTGGTGCCATCGAGTCCATCGAATTTATTATTCTCCATGGCTCTTCCGTGAGATGACAGCGGCTTGTGGTTGGATCAGATAATAATCTGCATGTCTGTTGTCAGGAGGAATAACCAATCAGCAAGCAAAAAAAAATTTGATTCTTCCTCCTCATAAGTGCCTGCTGGTATCCTGCCACCGTGACCCTCCCCTGACTACCTGCTGCCACCGAGACCCTCCCCTGACTACCTGCTGCCATGCCCCTCCCCTGACTACCTGCTGCCATGCCCCTCCCCTGACTACCTGCTGCCACCGTGACCCTCCCCTGACTACCTGCTGCCACCGAGACCCTCCCCTGACTACCTGCTGCCACCGAGACCCTCCCCTGACTACCTGCTGCCACCGAGACCCTCCCCTGACTACCTGCTGCTATGCCCCTCCCCTGACTACCTGCTGCCATGCCCCTCCCCTGACTACCTGCTGCCACCGAGCCCCTCCCCTGACTACCTGCTGCCACCATGACCCTCCCTTGACTACCTGCTGCCACCGAGACCCTCCCCTGACTACCTG
Source organism: Staurois parvus (assembly GCF_062004578.1). Classification (NCBI taxonomy): domain Eukaryota; kingdom Metazoa; phylum Chordata; class Amphibia; order Anura; family Ranidae; genus Staurois; species Staurois parvus. The sequence goes on from NW_028320556.1 coordinate 24,040, forward strand.
CTGCCACCAAGACCCTCCCCTGACTACCTGCTGCCATGCCCCTCCCCTTGTCTGCCATCGTGACCCTCCTCTGACTACCTGCTGCCATGCCCCTCCCCTGGCCTCCTTGCACCGTGACCCTCCCCTGACTACCTGCTGCCATGCCCCTCCCCTGACTACCTGCTGCCACCGAGCCCCTCCCCTGACTACCCGCTGCCACCATGACCCTCCCCTGACTACCTGCTGCCACCGAGACCCTCCCCTGACTACCTGCTGCCACCAAGACCCTCCCCTGACTACCTGCTGCCATGCCCCTCCCCTTGTCTGCCATCGTGACCTTCCCCTGACTACCTGCTGCCATGCCCCTCCCCTGGCCTCCTGCCACCGTGACCCTCCCCTGACTACCTGCTGCCATGCCCCTCCCCTGGACTCCTGCTACCGTGACCCTCCCCTAACTACCTACTGCCATGCCCCTCCCCTGGCCTCCTGCCACCGTGACCCTCCCCTGACTACCTGCTACCATGCCCCTCCCCTGGCCTCCTGCCACCGTGATCCTCTCCTGTCCTTCTGCAGCAATCCTATACCCCTGGCTTTCCACTGTTTCCCACTCTTGCTGCCATGCTCCCTCCAGGTTTCCTGCTGCCATGCCCCACCCCTAGCCCCCTGCTGCCTTCCACTCCTGCCACCATGACCATCCCCCAGTGATCAGACTGTACATTGTACCTTTGTAGAAGGAGGAGGAGGCATTTCCTCAGTCTCCCCTCCCCCAGTGATCAGACTGTACATTGTAACATTGAGAGGGGAGAGGCAGCAGCAAGGGGCTGATCTGTGTCATCAGGTTGTAGCGATAAGACCGCCCTTGACAGATGTGATTGGCGGTTCCCCCCAGACAGGCGATACAATTGGTGATAAATATGGCGTCGCACACAACAGACTGCGAATTCCTGATGAACAGTCCCAGCGATGTCGGCGTTCTCTCCGTGTCTGGCGCGTCTTCTGCCCGGCGATCGGTCTTCTGGTCGATTAGATTTCCAGGATGAATCTGATTAGTGAGAATTGATTGGGAGACAACAGAACTCCTCCGGCTTCCGATGCAATAATGAGGTCGCAGGAAGTTCACGCGGGACGGCGCCGATCGACGTTAAAGGGAACCTTTCCATGGAAGCCGCCACCTACATTTATCCACCCAATCATGTGCTGGCTGCTCCACCCACCCTGTTTTTGCATTTGGTCACGCCCACAATTTTTCGGCTCCGCATGCCCCCCCCCCCACCCCAAATATTTTGTCTTTATGCCCCCAATGTCTGCCTCTTGTCCCAGAGGTCTGTAATCTATTGTTTTGGGTCCTGTTAAAAAGGGGGGGGGGGCATTGATTTTGTGGGCGTGGCTACAAATGAGGGTGTGGTTATGTGGGAATAGTTAAAAGTGGGTGTGGTCAGTTGGGGTGTCCCCCGGATTTAATTTTGAGAGTACAAATAATATTAATACAATATATATAAAAAAATATTAGTAAAATAAAAGTAAATAATAAAATCAAATAAAAAATCAAATATCATAAAAGAAATAATATATAATAAATATAAAGTACATAAAATATATAATAAAATAAAATATTGTATTTTTATATTTAATATAAATTTCTCATTTCATTTCTCCTCTCTGGCTGCATTCTTGCAGCCATTGAGAACTACTGTGAGAGCTGTGATTGGTCACAGCTGGTCACATGGTACAAGGCTGTTGTGAATAGCCCTGTACCATGTGATCTCGGTGATCATTCACAGATTTCACACGTAGTAAGCAATGATGTCAGAAGTGAATTCTTGCTTACTACTCTGCATGTGATCACTGATTGGCCAATCAGTGATCACATGATCGGGACCTCACACAGAGGTCCCGTACAGGGATCGGTGTTCCTCTGTGTCTTCCGGACACAGGGGGCACTGGATCGCGGTGCTGGGCGCTCCCAGGGGGCGCACACAGGCCGGAAAGCGGGATGGACGTTTATAAACGGCGACCCGCCCCTGGAATGCTCCCGTCCGCCCGTTTATATACATGGGCCGGACAGGAAGTGGGTAATCGGGGTTGTACTTGGAAGTATGACAAGGTGTGGGCTCCACGGTTGACTTTTCTCCTCTTCCTCTGTCCCCCCCCCCCCCCTTTTTATTATTTTTTTTTCTTTTCTCTCCTTTTTTTGGGATTTGCCATTGCTTTTGGTTGTAACCAGGGGGGACTGACCATCTGGAAACTGGGGGTCAGTAGGGGGCCCCATGAGATGCTCCTGGTACCTTTCTCATAGGCTTTTTTGAGTTTGGGCAAGGACACAGGGGCCCCATGATCCCCTATTGCCCGGGGGCCCCATGAGTTGTCAGTCCGCCCCTGGTTGTAACCTTACCATGTAAGCATACCCCGCCCCCCCCCCCGCCCAGTTACTGGATCCATCTACATAATGCAGGCCATACATGCTTCAAATTCTGAACGATTTTCCATCCGAAATTCGAAAACGTCGTTCGCTCGGTAATCCGACAACATCGATTTCTAAAATCGGCCGACCGAGTCATAAAGTTCCCCCATATAACAGGCGAGACTTCTGTTCCTTCCAGGTCACGGCTCATGGCGCAGATTCTTTTTGGAAAAACGATCGTACGATTTGACCATGGTGGAGTCGAAAATCGGTCGTTTTTCACAAATTTTTCCAAAATCACCGAAAAGGGGAGGAACCACGAAAATCGACCGGTGCCATTGACCCCACTAACAGCAAAAATCGGACGATTATTCTTAGGTCTGCTTTTCGGATGAAAAATCGGTTGATTTTCGACCCGTGTATGGCCGGCATTATGCAGGCTGTAGACGGTTCGTTTATCGGACGAATTTTCATCCGCATTAGTTTGAGAGGCAGACGGGAAGACTTTTAGGAACGCCTCAGCAAGTCTGAGACCCCGCCCCCATCATCACGGCGGAGTTCTCCTTTAAGTATGTGACTGTCGCAGAGACAGAAACAGAGGAAAGTGGCAGCAGAAAAAGGTTTTTTGTTTTTTTCTCTGTTCCTTTGATCTGTTATTCTGTCTGCGGAAATCTTTCCTCCTGTTAGTGAAGTGCGAGCGAACGATCGTTCATCAGCGATCCGTCATCACAAGAAGTCGCAATAATGTGACCCCGGGCCGGAAATTCCACCCCGACTCGCCCGTCCAACGACCTCCCGCTTCCAAACAGGACGAACCCACCAATCAGAGGAGACGGGACTCTGGATGGGGAATGAGTTCGTTCTGCTTCTACAGGGAAAAGAGCCAACGCTTCTGCCGATCACTGGAATGACTTGTGTAACGAGCTGACGCATACCGCCGCGCTGTACAGAGGACATGGAGGCGGGCCCATCAGTCTCTGTCCCCTCCCCCACAGTCCCATCAGTCTCTGCACCAGAGGAGCTTACACTCTAATGTCCCCTCCCCCACAGTCCCATCAGTCTCTGCACCAGAGGAGCTTACACTCTAATGTCCCCTCCCCCGCAGTCCCATCAGTCTCTATACCAGAGGAGCTTACGCTCTAATGTCCCCTCCCCCGCAGTCCCATCAGTCTCTGTACCAGAGGAGCTTACGCTCTAATGTCCCCTCCCCCGCAGTCACATCAGTCTCTGTACAGAGGAGCTTACGCTCTAATGTCCCCTCCCCCGCAGTCCCATCATTCTCTGTACCAGAGGAGCTTACGCTCTAATATCCCCTCCCCCGCAGTCCCATCAGTCTCTGTACCAGAGGAGCTTACGCTCTAATGTCCCCTCCCCCGCAGTCCCATCAGTCTCTGTACCAGAGGAGCTTACGCTCTAATGTCCCCTCCCCCGCAGTCACATCAGTCTCTGTACCGGAGGAGCTTACGCTCTAATGTCCCCTCCCCCACAGTCCCATCAGTCTCTGTACAGAGGAGCTTACACTCTAATGTCCCCTCACCCACAGTCCCATCAGTCTCCGTACAGAGGAGCTTACACTCTAATGTCCCCTCACCCACAGTCCCATCAGTCTGTGTACCAGAGGAGCTTACACTCTAATGTCCCCTCCCCCATACACTCTAATGTCCCCTCCCCCATACACTCTAATGTCCCCTCCCCCATACACTCTAATGTCCCCTCCCCCGCAGTCACGCACTATTATACGTGTATGTAGCTCTGACATATACCGCGGCGCTGTACAGAGGGCTCAGTTCCGGTTTCTCATTGGCTCATATGTGACATGGGGGGGTTGGGATGACAATATTTGGGGGCGGGGCAGTAGGATTGCTTGCGGTATGTAATTCATTGGTGGAGCCGGTCATGTGATCTCTGCATTCATTCCTGATTTGTCTCCTCCCTCCTGGTTGCAGGTACTTCTCCACGCGGAGGGCCGGGATGACCGCCAACAAGAACGCTGTCCTCTGTCAGACCGCCGGCGGATGTAGGACCCCGCGCAGTGCTCTGGGGCGGTGAGTGCGGCTCCATCATTCCTCCATCATCACACACATCATTTATTGCTGCTGTTATCACCGAAAAATAATGTTTTCATTCTGAGCATGCACCTTGTTCATTCTGAGCTGGTCTCCCATGCAGAGGGCTTCAAAAGTAAAGCATGCACCTTGTTCATTCTGAGCTGGTCTCCCATGCAAAGGGCTTCAAAAGTAAAGCATGCACCTTGTTCATTCTGAGCTGGTCTCCCATGCAAAGGGCTTCAAAAGTAAAGCATGCACCTTGTTCATTCTGAGCTGGTCTCCCATGCAGAGGGCTTCAAAAGTAAAGCATGCACCTTGTTCATTCTGAGCTGGTCTCCCATGCAGAGGGCTTCAAAAGTAAAGCATGCACCTTGTTCATTCTGAGCTTGTCTCCCATGCAGAGGGCTTCAAATGTAAACCATGCACCTTGTTTGTTCTGAGCTTGTGTCTCATGCAGAGGGCTTCAAAAGTAAAGGATGCACCTTGTTCATTCTGAGCTGGTCTCCCATGCAAAGGGCTTCAAATGTAAAGCATGCACCTTGTTCATTCTGAGCTTGTCTCCCATGCAGAGGGCTTCAAATGTAAACCATGCACCTTGTTTGTTCTGAGCTTGTGTCTCATGTAGAGGGCTTCAAAAGTAAAGCATGTACCTTGTTCATTCTGAGCTTGTCTCCCATGCAGAGGGCTTCACTAGTAAAGCATGCACCTTGTTTGCTCTGAGCTTCTCTCCCATGCAGAGGGCTTCAAAAGTAAAGCATGCACTTTGTTTATTCTGAGCATGTCTCTCGTGCAGAGGGCCTAAAAAGTACGTTTTTGTAGACTAGACAGATAATATTATTTATTGCTGCTGTTATTATTAACAATAATAAAAATGTTTGGATCTGAGATGGGCTTAAAAAGTAAAGCATGCACCTTGTTCATTCTGAGATTCTCTCTCACTCTGAAATATACAATTGTGTAGGCTCAGCTATTCTCTTGGCTCCTGGTGGACAGTTGAAGTCACAGGTGAAGACGGCACATTCAGGCTGTCCCGGCCCCTTTGGGTGGGTTGTTCCTGCGGTTGCAGCGTTGCGGTTCAGTGATCCTGGCCCTGAGTTATGCCGGGTGTCACTCCGACAGGCTGTTTATATGTCGAACAATCGGCTCATTGTTTTGCCTTCGGAAAGTGTTTCTCCCCGGGCGTCCTGCTCCCGGACCATGTGATGTGTGTGTGATCGGACGCATGGCAGCGAGGTTATGTGATAGCGGCTGCTTGCCCAGGGGATTCTGGGTATGGGTGTGGCGGGGGCAGCCATGACGGTTTAACTGTACATTTCCATTAAATCTGATTTATGGGATAATAAATCCATCAGTCATGAGTCCGCTTCTGGAATCTCGGTGATCTCTGTGTATTTCCTCCAGATCTGGGCAGAAATCCAGTGTGAGGCTTCCAGGAATAAAGACCGCTCACTGCTGCTCTGTCTCCTTGTGCAGGGGGACTGGTCTTGTCTCCACCCCCCCTGTAATGGGTGGAGCCTGCTAAGGCCTCCTACAGCTCTGCTCTCTCTCCTTGTGCAGGACTGGTCTTGTCTCCGCCCCCTGCTGTATTTTTTCTGTAGTGGGTGGAGCCTGCTAAGCCCTCCTACAGCTCTGCTCTCTCTCCTTGTGCAGGACTGGTCTTGTCTCCGCCCCCTCCTGTATTTTTTCTGTAGTGGGTGGAGCCTGCTGAGCCTCCCCAACAGCTCTGCTTTCCTTGTACAGGGGGACTGCTCTTGTCTCCGCCCCCTCCTGTAGTTTTGTGTAGTGGGTGGAGCCTGCTGAGCCCCTCCCACAGCTCTACTCTCTCCTTGTGCAGGGGGACTGGTCTTGTCTCCGCCCCCCTCCTGTAGTTTTCTGTATTGGGTGGAGCCTGCTGAGCTCCTCCCACAGCTCTGCTCTCTCTTTGTGCAGAGGGAATGATCTTGTCTCTGCCCCTCTCCTGTAGTTTTCTGCAGTGGGTGGAGCCTGCTGGACCCCTCCCCTGCTGGACGCCTTGATTATCCGCCATTGGGCTGCTGATCTCATAGACCTGAAAAGCATCCCAATGGCCAACTAACAGAGCTCACATGACAAGCTGACAACACCACTGCTAATTAGGAGGTAGTGACTTGGCGTTGTCACTGTGCAACAGGAAGTGCTATTGTTGCCTGGATCTGCAGGTGAGGAATTTACAAAGGAATCATCGTGATACATGGTGGCTAACCCGGAAGGGACAAGGTTTTCTAGTACCAAACTGGCCCCTCCCACCCCTATGAGGTCAGCAAAAATCCCCACCCCCCAAAAAAATTGATTCATCTACACGCTTGATTCCACCCCCCCCCCCCCCAAAGCTAAATTCCTCTTTGCAAGCTAAAATTCTCCCCAAACAAAAAATTTAAAAGTTGCCCCTCCTCCCATAACAAATTTCCAGCCCCCACTGCTGAATTCCCCCTTCCTAGCATAAATATGTACCCCCCTCCCAGCCCAAAATCCACCCCCCCCCCAAAAGAAATCAAGCAGTATTTTGCACAGTCAAACACACACTAAACCCCCCCCCCAAAAAAAAGTTAAAAATCCCCCCCCCCCTTTTGAGAACAAATTGACCAATAACCTTTTCTTTAGTTTCGGATACAGTGGAGAGGGATTGGACCCCCTGTCGGGTTTTTATTGCTCTCTGCGCCCCCCCCCCCCTTTTAGGCAGATCCCCCCCCCAAAAAATCTCAAATTTTGGGTTGACCCCAGAAAAGTAATAGAGAGGAAATCTTCCTAATGGGGACACGGGTTCTGGTAATCTGGGAGGGGTCCCAATGGGACAGGGAGTGAAGGGAAATCTTCCCAATGGGGACACGGGTCCCGGTGATCTGGGAGGGGTCCCAATGGGACAGGGAGTGAAGGGAAATCTTCCCAATGGGGACACGGGTTCTGGTGATCTGGGAGGGGTCCCAATGGGACAGGGAGTGAAGGGAAATCTTCCCAATGGGGACACGGGTCCCGGTGATCTGGGAGGGGTCCCAATGGGACAGGGAGTGAAGGGAAATCTTCCCAATGGGGACACGGGTCCCGGTGATCTGGGAGGGGTCCCAATGGGACAGGGAGTGAAGGGAAATCTTCCCAATGGGGACACGGGTTCTGGTGATCTGGGAGGGGTCCCAATGGGACAGGGAGTGAAGGGAAATCTTCCCAATGGGGACACGGGTTCTGGTGATCTGGGAGGGGTCCCAATGGGACAGGGAGTGAAGGGAAATCTTCCCAATGGGGACACGGGTCCCGGTGATCTGGGAGGGGTCCCAATGGGACAGGGAGTGAAGGGAAATCTTCCCAATGGGGACACGGGTCCCGGTGATCTGGGAGGGGTCCCAATGGGACACGGAGTGAAGGGAAATCTTCCCAATGGGGACACGGGTTCTGGTGATCTGGGAGGAGTCCCAATGGGACAGGGAGTGAAGGGAAATCTTCCCAATGGGGACACGGGTTCTGGTGATCTGGGAGGGGTCCCAATGGGACAGGGAGTGAAGGGAAATCTTCCCAATGGGGACACGGGTTCTGGTGATCTGGGAGGGGTCCCAATGGGACAGGGAGTGAAGGGAAATCTTCCCAATGGGGACACGGGTCCCGGTGATCTGGGAGGGGTCCCAATGGGACAGGGAGTGAAGGGAAATCTTCCCAATGAGGACACGGGTTCTGGTGATCTGGGAGGGGTCCCAATGGGACAGGGAGTGAAGGGAAATCTTCCCAATGGGGACACGGGTCCCGGTGATCTGAGAGGGGTCCCAATGGGACAGGGAGTGAAGGGAAATCTTCCCAATGGAGACACAGATGGCAAAAAAAAAGCAATCTGACCGGGGTTCTAACCCTCCCTTACTCCATCCAAAATGGGGGAAAAAATTTTTTTTGCATATCGTTCTACTTAAAAAGCTGTCAGAAAAGTGACAGAAGTGACAGTTAGAAGTGACAGTTGTGCCTTTCACTCCCTGAAGTCAATAATCCTCCCAGGAAACAGGAATGGAAAGTGTGCCGACAGCGATAATGGACTAACCCGAGCACTGCTTGTGGCATTTTATTCATTGCAGCTGATTGTTGCGGTTGGCGTTGCGTCACACATACGCCACGCGTCCGCCGTGCTGAGTGTATGTTCGCTGCCCTCCATGTTTTCTCACATATTGGTCCTCCTGAGCTCCAGTCGTATTCCATGCTGCAGATTCCAGCTGAGAAGAATATTTCCTGTATGAAGGAATTCTGGAAATGAGTTGGATCCCGGCCAGGCAGCGTTCCGCCTCTTTAACTCCAGCCGGATTCTATAGGATATCATCCAGCGGTAGGCCCGCCTCCACTAAGCGGTGCGATCAGCTGCACGTGTGCCAGAAATCCTCCACTGCCAGCCGGCAACAGCGGCTTTATAGGGTCACTCCGCCCAAAACTGCTATTATAGTCTGTGGTGGAGAATGGGAAGGGACCCGCCAGTTTCTTCATCTCAGAGACATTGGTGGTGGAATGTTGGTGCTGAGTTCCCGATCCACTGTCCTGAGGCAGGAGGTGGGGGGTCCCACCATCCCTGCTGAATCCAGCATTTCTAAATGGAGTATATAGGAGGAGGAGGAGCTGGGAACACCCCAGGGTGGGCGGAGACACCTGTGACCTATGGAGGGAGGGCTCACTGCTGAAATCCCCAAGAAACATTCTTAACCCAGGAAGTGACTCCACCCATAACTTCATGTTCCTTTCAGGGGACAAATGTCTGTCTGTCCGTCCATCCATCTCTCTTCTTTCTCTTCTTTTTCTTCTTTATTTTCCTTCTTTCTTTTTCTCTTTCTCTTCTTTCTCTCACTTCTTTCTCTTTCTTTCACTTATTTCCTTTTCTTTCTTTTCATTTCTCTTTCTCTTCTTTTTTTCTCCCTCTTCTTTTTTTCTCCCTCTTCTTTCTTTCTTTCTTTCTCTCACTTCTTTCTCTTTTTTTTCTTTCTTTTTTCTCTCACTTCTTTCTTTTTTCTCTTTCTCTTCTTTCTCTCACTTCTTTCTCTTTCTTTCTTTTCCTTCTTTCTCTTCATTTCTCTTTCTCTTCTTTTTTTTCTCCCTCTTCTTTCTTTCTTTCTTTCTTTCTCTCACTTCTTTCTCTTTTTTTTCTTTCTTTTTTCTTTCACTTCTTTCCTTTTTCTTTCGCTAATTCTTTCTCTTCTTTCTTTCTCTTCTTTTTTTTCTTTCTCTCCTCTTTCTTTCATTCTTCCTCTTTTTTTGCTGAGGCTCTGCCCCAGAGGTAAGGGTCACATTGTTCTGTGTGTGTGTGTGTGTGGGGGGGGGGGGTCACCATCACTCACTCACACAATTTCTATTTCTGCTGAATCTATTTTCCTGACTCCAATTTTCCTCTCAGCCTCCACACTCTGCACCTGGCTGCCCTGCAAGTATCCTGGCATCTTTATCCCTAAAAAATGCCGCCAGTGTGTTCTCCGTTGTCAGGCTTCACACCTCACCCCGGGAATACAGGGAGGAGTATGCCAGAATGACGTCCTCCTAGTAGCACTGTGAAAAGCCTGCTCAATCTGGATGTTTATGTCATGAACCCATCTGGTGCAATTTGCTCTCCGGCATATTTGTACAGATGTTTGACCTCAGAGTGCCGCTGTGCAGAGAGCTTCACTTAGCGCATGCTGAGACGTTGTCACAATACTGTCCATCACGGACCGTCACCTACGCCCCGGCACCCCTCAGATCCGTCCAGAAGTGGAGCCTCTGCTGGGCAGGAAACCTCACTAGACAAAACTATGAGCCGGGAACAATGGGCAGAACCGACCCCAGGCACAGCGGAGGGGATAAGACGCTGTAACCCACATTCCTGTGCGGGATTAGGAAGTGTCTGTCCTGACCCGCACAACCAGCGCCATGTCCTCAACCGACATATCAGGGAATAGGAGGGTTAAAGCTGAACTCCAGGAAAAAGATCCTTTCACTATATATTCCTTAATAGCCACGCAGGATAGAAATCCACCCTATGAGCACCAAATGTCTTTTGCAAATCCAGATATTACCTTGTAAAAGTAGCAGTGACATAATCACTGAGCTGTTCATAGCCCGTGCAGAGAGAGAAGCTGTGGGAGGGGCTCAGCAGGCCCCACCTACTATAGAAAACTATAGGAGAGGGTGGAGACTAGACCAGTCCCTCTGCACAAGAGAGCAAAGCTGTGGGAGGGGGGCAACAGGCTCCGCCCACCACAAAAAAATACAGGGGGGGGGGGGCAGGGATGAGACAAGTCAGTCTGCACAAGAAGAAAGCAGAACTGTGAGAGGGACCCAGCAGACTCCACCCACTGCAGAAAACTACATGAGGGGGCGGAGACAAGACCAGTCACCCTGCACAAGAAGAGAGCAGAGTTGTAGGAGGGACCAGGGGCGGACTGACCATTTGGAAACTCGGGCACTGCTTGAGGGCCCAAGGTCAGTAGGGGGCCCCATGAGATGCCCCTGGTACCTTTTTCATAGGCTTTTTTGAGTTTGGGCAAAGACACAGGGGCCCCATGAGTTGTCAGTCCGCCCCTGGGAGGGACCCAGCAGACTTCACCCACTGCAGAAAACTTCAGGAGTGGGCGGAGACAAGACTAATCACCCTGCACAAGAAGAGAGCAGAGCTGTGGTAGGGGCACAGCAGGCTCCACCCACTGCAGAAAACTTCAGGTGTGGGCGGAGACAAGACCAGTCACCCTGCACAAGAGGAGCAGAGCTGTGGGAGGGGCACAGCAGGCTCCACCCACTGCAGAAAACTTCAGGAGTGGGCGGAGACAAGACTAATCACCCTGCACAAGGAGGGAGGGCAGAATTGTAGGAGGGACCTAGCAGGCTCCACCCACTGCAGAAAACTTCAGGTGTGGGCGGAGACAAGACCAGTCACCCTGCACAAGAGGAGCAGAGCTGTGGGAGGGGCACAGCAGGCTCCACCCACTGCAGAAAACTTCAGGAGTGGGCGGAGACAAGACTAATCACCCTGCACAAGGAGGGAGAGCAGAATTGTAGGAGGGACCTAGCAGGCTCCACCCACTGCAGAAAACTTCAGGTGTGGGCGGAGACAAGACCAGTCACCCTGCACAAGAAGAGAGCAGAGCTGTGGTAGGGGCACAGCAGGCTCCACCCACTGCAGAAAACTACAGGAGGGGGCGGAGACAAGACCAGTCACCCAGCACAAGAAGAGCAGAGCTGTGGGAGGAGCACAGCAGGCTCCACCCACTGCAGAAAACTTCAGGTGTGGGCGGAGACAAGACCAGTCACCCTGCACAAGAGGAGCAGAGCTGTGGGAGGGGCACAGCAGGCTCCACCCACTGCAGAAAACTTCAGGAGTGGGCGGAGACCAGACTAATCACCCTGCACAAGGAGGGAGAGCAGAATTGTAGGAGGGACCTAGCAGGTGCGATTTCAAAGTTGCCTGTGGCGTATTTACCATGAATAGGCCGCCAATGCCAAACAACAGAAGAAAAAATGCACAGGATTTTTTTTTTAACAATTCAGCGCACCACAACGCACGGTATGATTTGCACTCTTCTATACAGTGTGTTCATTCACGACCCGCCGCACAGACAGCAGGTGCAGAACAGTGCGCATTGCCGCAACGCGGAAGTCTGAATGCATCCCAATACACCCTGTAGGGGCCCATTCACACTTCTAAATGGGCTGCCGTAACGCAACGCACTGGAAACGTGTTTATGGCCCCTTATCCTTTCTTCTGATTTTCAGCCCCGCTGGCACCGCGAACATTTCTGCGCGATTTTTCTCCTTCACAGCTGTTTATGAAGATGGCTCCACTCAGCGCCCCTGGGGGAGGGGATGGTGCTCAGCAGTTCCCACAAACACGATGAATCGCTCAGGTCCCGTAGCTCGGGGCCACGTCAGGGATTGTGAAACATGTAAATCCCATTAATCACGCTCATCGCTCGCTGCGACGCACACAGGAGAAATCCTGACAAATTGTCCTGTTATTTCCTCACTGGGATGGATTGAGGTCGGATTACCTCACCTAATTATTTTTACTCCGCGCTGTAATTGACGCGCTTTTCCTTTCTGAGATCGCCGCTGGGCGGAGCAACAAATATGTACCTGCAAAACGGGAGCGTCCTTAAAGGTGAACTCTGGCCTCCGCTCCAGGCTTGCACAGGTAAATAGGCTCCTCCCCTTCAGTGTACCGGCTCCTCCCCTTCAGTCTTGCACATGTGTATCGGCTCCTCCCCTTCAGTCTTGCACAGGTGTACCGGCTGCTCCCCTTCAGTCTTGCACAGGTGTGCCGGCTCCTCCCCTTCAGTCTTGCACAGGTGTACCGGCTCCTCCCCTTCAGTCTTGCACAGGTGTACCGGCTCCTCCCCACCAGTCTTGCAGAGGTAAATAGGCTCCTCCCCTTCAGTTTTGCATCGGTGTACCGGCTCCTCCCCTTCAGTCTTGCACAGGTGTATCGGCTCCTCCCCTTCAGTCTTGCACAGGTGTATCGGCTCCTCCCCTTCAGTCTTGCACAGGTGTATCGGCTCCTCCCCTTCAGTCTTGCACAGGTGTATCGGCTCCTCCCCTTCAGTCTTGCACAGGTGTACCGGCTCCTCCCCTTCAGTCTTGCACAGGTGTACCGGCTCCTCCCCTTCAGTCTTGCACAGGTGTACAGCTCCTCCCCTTCAGTCTTCCACAGGTGTACAGCTCCTCCCCTTCAGTCTTACACAGGTGTATCGGCTCCTCCCCTTCAGTCTTACACAGGTGTATCGGCTCCTCTCCTTAGTCTTGCACAGGTGTATCGGCTCCTCCCCTTAGTCTTGCACAGGTGTACCGGCTCCTCCCCTCAGTCTTGCACAGGTGTCCTGGCTCCTCCCCTTCAGCCTTGCCCCGGTGTATCGGCTCCTCCCCTTCCTCTGATATCACTGCACACTGGGAGCTTCTCACAATGTGCATTAGAAGCTGCAGCCAGTCAGATGGCGCTCCACCTCATTTCCTGGCTGAAGGACATCCAGCAGCATCTAGCCTCTCCTCCCAAGCCTGACTGTCCCTGGCCCCGCCCCTTTCATTCATTGGATACCAGTGCTTTCAATCATGGAGGCTCAACATCACATGTGGGTGCAGGGACGGACTGACCATTTGGAAACTTAGGCACTGCTCAAGGGCCCGGGGTCAGTAGGGGGCCCCATGAGATGCCCCTGATACCTTTTATAGGCTTTTTTGAGTTTGGGCAAGGATGCAGGGGCCCCATGATCCCCTATTGCCTGGGGGCCCCAGGAGTTGTCAGTCCGCCCCTGTGTGGGCTCTACCTATGTTAATACAGCCAGCCTAGGAACGCCCACTCCTCCAGACTGACCCATCAAGGCATTTTCATATTTGCATAACTCCTCCCACTGCTTGCATGAGCACTGAGGGCTTTGGACCCCAAAGTCACATGGGGGTAGATAGACTGTGGAATGATTCATCTCTGGGAAGTGTGTTGTCAGGCCGGTGAATGGCACATAAAACGCGCTGCCACACGTTATCGCCGCATTCCAGACAACTGCGACGGGAAATATAAACGCCAAATAAATGGCAGTTGCCAAAGAAGCTCCGCCCCTCATAACCCCGCCCACCATTTCCAAATCTTAAAGTTACAATACTAATTGAATACAGAAGATAAATGGGATCCAGTTCTGTGTTCAATCTCTGCGCTCGGGAACCGCCCCCTCGACATCCGGCCAATAGAATTTGTGGGATCCGATCGCTCGGCAATGTCAGTTCTCTGGAATATTTTCAGAATTCTTTATAATGAGGCCGGTTCTCGGGGCCCATCATCTGCATTGTTTTCACTTCTGTTGGCAGCAATGGGGGGAGAAACGATTCTACTTTTCATTTCTGGATCTGAAGACGTAACAAAGTATCACTTCTCACCTTCGATAAATCGGCGCCGCCCACTGACACCAATGATGGGGTGCTATTCCTCCCACTGACACCAATGATGGGGTGCTATTCCTCCCACTGACACCAATGATGGGGCGCTATTCCTCCCACTGACACCAATGGTGGGGCGCTATTCCTCCCACTGACACCAATGATGGGGCACTATTCCTCCCACTGACACCAATGATGGGGCACTATTCCTCCCACTGACACCAATGATGGGGCGCTATTCCTCCCACTGACACCAATGATGGGGCGCTATTCCTCCCACTGACACCAATGATGGGGCACTATTCCTCCCACTGATACCAATGATGGGGCGCTATTCCTCCCACTGACACCAATGATGGGGCGCTATTCCTCCCACTGACACCAATGGTGGGGCGCTATTCCTCCCACTGACACCAATGACGGGACACCAATGACGGGACACTATTCCTCCCACTGACACCAATGGTGGGGCGCTATTCCTCCCACTGACACCAATGATGGGGCACTATTCCTCCCACTGATACCAATGATGGGGCGCTATTCCTCCCACTGATACCAATGATGGGGCACTATTCCCCCCACTGACACCAATGATGGGGCGCTATTCCTCCCACTGACACCAATGATGGGGCGCTATTCCTCCCACTGACACCAATGATGGGGCGCTATTCCTCCCACTGACACCAATGATGGGGCACTATTCCTCCCACTGATACCAATGATGGGGCGCTATTCCTCCCACTGACACCAATGATGGGGCGCTATTCCTCCCACTGACACCAATGATGGGGCGCTATTCCTCCCACTGACACCAATGACGGGGCACTATTCCTCCCACTGACACCAATGATGGGGCGCTATTCCTCCCACTGACACCAATGATGGGGCGCTATTCCCCCCACTGACACCAATGATGGGGCACTATTCCTCCCACTGACACCAATGATGGGCATTGTTTAGTTCACCCATCGCATTCCCCCATCCCTTCACATCAGAGCCCCCCCATACCTTCATGTCATTGCATCAGAGTCCCCCCTTCATGTATGGGATCCCCCCCATCACATTAGTCAGAGACCCCCATCGCCTTCCCCCATCCATTCATGTCAGAGCCCCGGCATCGCATCAGAGCCCCCCCCCCTCATGTTAGAGGTACCCCCTATCACATCCGAGTCTCCCCTTGTCAGAGGCACCCCCCCCAATCACATCAGAGTCCCCCCTTCATGTATGGGATACCCCCCCATCACATCAGTCAGAGGCCTCCCTTCACGTCAGAGGTACCCCCCCATCACAGAATCCACCCTTAATGTCAAATCCCCCTTTATATCAGAAGTACCCAACCCCCCCCCCCATCACATCAGAGTCTCTCTTTCATGTTAGAGACCCCTGGTTGGGAGAATCGCATTCCCCAATCCCTTCACAGGACCCATCGAAGGCTCGGCTGGTCGAATTTCGAAATCGTTGGTGACGTCATCGGGTTACAAAACGCACAAAATATCGGATTTTCTGAAGAAAACGTCCTGCATAACGTTCGCTATTTCCCCGTCATTGGATGACGAAGGATCAGGCGGGGTCACACCTGTGCGCACCTGAGAGGGTTAACATGACAGGTAGATGGGCCCCGCCCCCCGCCCGCCCCCTTCCTCCTCCATCCGCCAATCTCCGATGTGGCATGTGCCAGGGATGGGAGAGAGCGGGGCGTCCTGTGTGCAGGTGAGCGGGGGATGACCAGGGGGACGGGGATGACCGGGGACGGGAATGACCAGGGACCGCTGACCCCACCGCTCGCCATTGGCCAGTCGTGGTTCGTGAGGGGAGTCGTCCCGACAGGTCGATGTGAATGGCCCCCCAGAGTGTGAGGTTGGTGTCAGTGGTACTGGGGGGGGCACAGTGGGTGTGGGGGAGGGGCCTCTTACAATAGGTGCAGCTGGGCTGGGTGGGGTCACAGCGAGTTTATTTGCTCTGTAGCTGGGCGTTCGTTCAGCTGTCATTCGTCCTGATCGAGTCTGAACACAGGTGTGTGCAGCCAGACCGAGCAGAGAGCGACGCAGCCATATCCAGGGACGGGGAGCGCAGCCATATCCAGGGACGGGGAGCGCAGCCAGGGACGGGGAGCGCAGCCATATCCAGGGACGGGGAGC
Source organism: Staurois parvus (assembly GCF_062004578.1). Classification (NCBI taxonomy): domain Eukaryota; kingdom Metazoa; phylum Chordata; class Amphibia; order Anura; family Ranidae; genus Staurois; species Staurois parvus. The sequence continues at coordinate 40,467 of NW_028320556.1, forward strand.
GCAGCCAGGGACAGGGGCCACAGCCATATCCAGGGACGGGGAGCGCAGCCAGTGCTGGGGCCACAGCCATATCCAGGGACGGGGAGCGCAGCCAGGGACGGGGAGCGCAGCCAGGGACGGGGGCCACAGCCATATCCAGGGACGGGGGCCACAGCCATATCCAGGGACGGGGGCCACAGCCATATCCAGGGACAGGGGCCACAGCCATATCCAGGGACAGGGGCCACAGCCATATCCAGGGACGGGGAGCGCAGCCAGGGGACGGGGAGCACAGCTAGGGATAGGGGCCACAGCCATATCCAGGGACAGGGAGCACAGCCAGGGACAGGGAGCGCAGCCAGGGAGCGGGAGCGCAGCCAGGGACAGGGGCCACAGCCATATCCAGGGACAGGGAGCGCAGCCAGGGACAGGGGCCGCAGCCATATCCAGGGGACGCAGCCAGGGACAGGGACCGCAGCCACATCCAGGAACAGGAACCACAGCCACATCCAGGGACAGGGACCGCAGCCATATTCAGGGACAGGGACAGGAGCCATATCCGGGGACTGCAACTGCAGCCATATCGGGGACAGGGACCGCAGCCATATTCGGGGAAAGGGACCGCATCCAGGGACTGGGAGCACAGCCATATCCAGGGACTGTGACCGCAGCCATATTCGGGGACAGGGACCGCATCCGGGGACAGGGACCGCATCCAGGGACAGGGACCGCATCCAGGGACAGGGACCGCATCCAGGGACAGGGACCGCATCCATATCCGGGGACAGGGACCGCATCCATATCCGGGGACAGGGAGCGCATCCATATCCGGGGACAGGGAGCGCAGCCATATCCGGGGACAGGGAGCGCAGCCATATCCGGGGACAGGGAGCGCAGCCATATCCAGGGACTGCTACTGCAGCCATACCCAGGGACTGCAGCCATATTCGGGGACAGGGACTGCAGTCATATCCAGGGACAGGGACCACAGCCATATAACACTCACCTCGGCCCAAACTGACAATGCTGCTGTCCAAAGGTGCCCCCTGTGCTCCTTCCTCCAGAGTGGCCCGATCACCGGGTGAAAACAGAGGAAAAAAGCCTAAAAAAAGAAAATGAATGCAGCCGCCATATCTTATAACTGGTAAGCAGTACAAGATGTTCTGGTCTGCTCCTCCAGCATGCACTGGGCTGAGGAGGGGGCGGGCACAGCTGGCTCCAGCTCTCAGCTGCATGCCAAGAGGCGGAGCTATCTGTCAATTAGACAGATGGGTGAATCCCGACAAAATTGTCGGGAACTTTCCAGAGCCTGGAGCAGCTCTGCTACGTCAGAGGAGAGCAAAAGTGCACTCCTGTGACCGACAAGAGAAGTAGTCTTTAAATGCCAGTAAGTGACTTTGCTGAGTCTGCTGCAGGCAGAAGATAGCATTTCCTCAGTCTCCTCCCCAGTGATCAGACTGTACATTGTAACTTTGTAGAAGGAGGAGGAGGCATTTCCTCAGTCTCCCCTCCCCCAGGTGATCAGACTGTACATTGTAACTTTGTAGAAGGAGGAGGAGGCATTTCCTCAGTCTCCCCTCCCCCAGTGATCAGACTGTACATTGTAACTTTGTAGAAGGAGGAGAGGCGTTTCCTCAGTCTCCCCTCCCCCAGTGATCAGACTGTACATTGTACCTTTGTAGAAGGAGGAGGAGGCGTTTCCTCAGTCTCCCCTCCCCCAGTGATCAGACTGTACATTGTACCTTTGTAGAAGGAGGAGGAGGCGTTTCCTCAGTCTCCCTCCCCCAGTGATCAGACTGTACGTTGTAACTTTGTCGCAAGCCACATGGTGGGAGGTTGCAGCAGGGGCTGATCTGTGTCAGACATTTGTGAACACGGCCAAGAACTGCTCAGGCAGCGGGATTTACATGATTGTGTTCTCTCTGAGCCGCCATCCCAGTCCAGGAAGTAGATGGGGACTCTGGATGATGCCGGAACAAAGATGGTGCCACCCTTCTGGAGAGAAAAGTAGATGGGGGAGGGGGAATTGTGATCTCTGGAAGGGCCACATGGACACATTACTCCACATCCTGCATTTATCATGAAGAAATCAGAGCGCTGCAATCCCCGGCCCAGGCTGGTGTCACTCAGCACAGCGGCGGTCCCTCTCTATGGGGGCGTTGTGGGAACTGCGCTGTTCTTATCATTTTTGGGGCTTTTTAGATAAAACATAAATCCTTCTCCCGGGTTTATCCGCCGAACGTTTCCTGCCAATCGCCTTTCAGCAGAGTCATCGCTCGCCTCAGCTTGGCGTTCGCTCAAAACCAACATTCCCGAGTTGGCGGAGTAGTGGGGGGCGCGCGGCGGAGATGTTTGGCGCGGGATCTGTGATCGGGAAACGAGATTTTCTCCTGACGTCATCGAACGTTGCGAAGAGAGGTCATCTGGGGGGGGGGGGGGGCTGGGGGGGGTGCATATCGATCTTGACAGCGAAGGCGCGGTCTCTCCTGCACACTGCGGCAAAATCTGCACCCCAAATTGCAGCGGATCCCTCCTGGGGCTCAGAGTCCATCACCAATGTCTACTGTTTAAAGTAGAACTCCGGCCCAAATGTTTGTTTTTTTTGGGTAGAAATTGTAAGGTTTGTCCCTTTTTTATCAGACAATAAATCCTCCCGGCTCCTCCCCTTCAGTCTCGCACAGGTGTACCGGCTCCTCTCCTTGACTGAAATGGCTTCATCTGATTTCACTGTACACTGGGAGCCATCATTGGTGTCAGTGGGAGGAATAGTGCCCCATCATTGGTGTCATTGGGAGGAATAGTGCCCCATCATTGGTGTCAGTGGGAGGAATAGTGCCCCATCATTGGTGTCAGTGGGAGGAATAGTG
>NW_028320557.1:5000-7500 GCF_062004578.1 Staurois parvus
ATCACCCAACCCTATGCAAGAGGAAAAGCTCTTCTGACTTCAATCACCCAACCCTATGCAAGAGGAGAAGCTCTTTTGACTTCAATCATCCAACCCTATGCAAGAGGTGAAGCTCTTTTGATTTCAGTCACCCAACCCTATGCAAGGGGTGAAGCTCTTCTGACTTCAATTACCCAAACCTATGCAAGAGGTGAAGCTCTTCTGACTTCACTCATCAAACCCTATGCAAGAGGTGACGTTCTTCTGACTTCACTCATCCAACCCTATGCAAGAGGTGAAGCTCTTCTGACTTCAATCATCCAACCGTATGCAAGAGGTGAAGCTCTTCTGACTTCAATCATCCAACCTTATGCAAGAGGTGAAGCTCTTCTGACTTCACTCATCCAACCCTATGCAAAAGGTGAAGCTCTTCTGACTTCAATTACCCAAACCTATGCAAGAGGAAAAGCTCTTCTGACTTCAGTTATCCAACCCTATGCAAGAAGTGATGCTCTTCTGACTTCAATCATCCAACCCTATGCAAGAGGAGAAGCTCTTCTGACTCTAATCATCCAACCCTATGCAAGAGGTGAAGCTCTTTTGACTTCAATCATCCAAAGCTATGCAAGAGGTGAAGCTCTTTTGATTTCAGTCACCCAACCCTATGCAAGGGGTGAAGCTCTTCTGACTTCAATTACCCAAACCTATGCAAGAGGTGAAGCTCTTCTGACTTCACTCATCAAACCCTATGCAAGAGGTGACGTTCTTCTGACTTCACTCATCCGACCCTATGCAAGAGGTGAAGCTCTTCTGACTTCAATCATCCAACCTTATGCAAGAGGTGATGCTCTTCTGACTTCACTCATCCAACCCGATGCAAGAGGTGATGATCTTCTGACTTCAATCACCCAACCCTATGCAAGAGGTGAAGCTCTTCTGACTTCAATTACCCAAACCTATGCAAGAGGTGAAGCTCTTCTGACTTCACTCATCCAACCCGATGCAAGAGGTGATGATCTTCTGACTTCAATCACCCAACCCTATGCAAGTGGTGAAGCTCTTCTGACTTTAATTACGTAAACCTATGCAAGAGGAGAAGCTCTTCTGACTTCAATCATCTTGTAAGGTCAACCTCATGCTCCGCCAGCATCGGAACATGATATTTCAGCAACGAAAGAGGTCAGGGCGAATGGGCGCCCTCGTCCTATAGACAAGCTCTTCTGACTTCAATCACCCAACCCTATGCAAGAGGTGAAGCTCTTCTGACTTCACTCATCCAACCCGATGCAAGAGGTGATGATCTTCTGACTTCAATCACCCAACCCTATGCAAGTGGTGAAGCTCTTCTGACTTTAATTACGTAAACCTATGCAAGAGGAGAAGCTCTTCTGACTTCAATCATCTTGTAAGGTCAACCTCATGCTCCGCCAGCATCGGAACATGATATTTCAGCAACGAAAGAGGTCAGGGCGAATGGGCGCCCTCGTCCTATAGACAAGCTCTTCTGACTTCAATCACCCAACCCTATGCAAGAGGTGAAGCTCTTCTGACTTCACTCATCCAACCCTATGCAAGAGGTGAAACTCTTCTGACTTCAATCACCCAACCCTATGCAAGAGGTGATGCTCTTCTGACTTCAATCACCCAACCCTATGCAAGAGGTGAAGCTCTTCTGACTTCACTCATCCAACCCTATGCAAGAGGTGATGCTCTTCTGACTTCAATCACCCAACCCTATGCAAGAGGTGAAGCTCTTCTGACTTCACTCATCCAACCCTATGCAAGAGGTGAAGCTCTTCTGACTTCAGTCATCCAACCCTATGCAAGAGGTGAAGCTCTTCTGACTTCAATCACCCAACCCTATGCAACAGGTAAAGCTCTTCTGACTCCAGTCATCCAACCCTATGCAAGAGGTGACGCTCTTCTGATTCCAATCATCCAACCCTATGCAAGAGGTGAAGCTCTTCTGACTTCAATCATCCAACCTTATGCAAGAGGTGAAGCTCTTCTGACTTCACTCATCCAACCCTATGCAAGAGGTGAAGCTCTTCTGACTTCAATCACCCAACCCTATGCAAAAGGTGAAGCTCTTCTGACTTCAATCACCCAACCCTATGCAAGAGGTGAAGCTCTTCTGACTTCACTCATCCAACCCTATGCAAGAGGTGAAGCTCTTCTGACTTCACTCATCCAACCTTATGCTAGAGGTGAAGCTCTTCTGACTTCAATTACCAAACCTGTGCAATAGGTGAAGCTCTTCTGACTTCACTCATCCAACCGTATGCAAGAGGTGAAGCTCTTCTGACTTCAATCATCCAACCTTATGCTAGAGGTGAAACTCTTCTGACTTCAATCATCGAACCCTATGCAAGAGGTGAAGCTCTTCTGACTTCAATCATCTCGTAAGGTCAACCTCGTGCTCCTCCAGCGTCGGAACACAATATTTCAGCGACGAAAGAGGTCAGGGTGAATTGGTGCCCTCATCCTATAGACAAGCTCTTCTGACTCCAATCATCCAATC
>NW_028320557.1:12500-157500 GCF_062004578.1 Staurois parvus
CCTACCAGCGTGTCTTTGGAGTGTGGGAGGAAACCGGAGTACCCGGAGGAAACTCACACAGGCACAGGGAGAACATGCAAACTCCAGGCAGGAGGTGCCGTGGTTGGGGTTCAAATCACCGATCCTAGTACTGCCACTGTGCTGCCCACAAAGCCATATATATATATTATAAAAAATGTTTTTTTCCTCAGATAATAGGTGCAGGTACTCCCCCTCCTAAGTCACCCCTTGTCTCCGCCCCCTACCCACCTCCATCTCTTGGTTACGCCCCCTTCCCACCTCCTCCCAGTACTGCCCCCTTTAGGGAATGCAGAGCCAAGTATCATTTTGCGGTGCTAATTGGTTTGTTAATAATAAAGAGAAAAGCAGTAAAAGAGATCCCCGGCAGCCAGCAAAAATAGACCCCCCCGGCAACAACTGATCCCCCCCCCAGCAACAACAGATCTCTCAGCAGCCAACATCAATAGACCCTTCTAGTAAGACCCCCCAGCAACAATAGATCCCCTATGAGAAACAATACAATAGACTATCCCCATAAAAAAATCCTCTCCAGGAACAATAGATCCCCCAGCAGCGTTCCTCGTGTTCTTGCTGAAAACAGCTATATACTGTATATATAGCATTTTATTTTTTTTAACCCCTTCCAGTCCGGACGCTTCCCCCCCCTTCCAGTCCGGACGCTTCCCCCCCCCTTCCAGTCCGGACACTTTCCCCCCCTTCCAGTCCGGACACTTTCCCCCCCTTCCAGTCCGGACGCTTCCCCCCCCTTCCAGTCCAGACACTTTCCCCCCCTTCCAGTCCAGACACTTTCCCCCCCTTCCAGTCTGGACACTCCCCCCCCCCCCTTCCAGTCCGGACGCTTTCCCCCCCTTCCAGTCCGGACACTTTCACCCCCTTCCAGTCCAGACACTTTCCCCCCCTTCCAGTCCAGACACTTTCACCCCCTTCCAGTCCGGACACTTTCCCCCCCTTCCAGTCTGGACACTTTCCCCCCCCTCCAGTGCGGACACTTTCCCCCCCTTCCAGTCCGTACACTTTCCCCCCCTTCCAGTCCGGACACTTTCACCCCCTTCCTGCCCAGGCCAATTTTCAGCTTTCAGCGCTATCACACTTTGAATGAAAATCGCGCGGTCATGCAACACTGTACACATATGAATTCAGATAAAACTTTATTTTGGTGGTATTTATTCACCGCTGGGTTTTTTTTTTTTTTGCTATATAACTGAAAATGTCCAAAAATTTTGAAAAAAAAGTGTTTTTCTTCTAAAATATTGCAAATAAATAATCTTTCTTCATAAATCTTGGCCAAATGTTTTCCGTTATCTTATTAGTAAAAATAAAAATAACCCAAATTAGTTGACACATGGTGACACTGTACTACTTGTGGGGGGTGATGAAGATTTTTTTTTTTTTTACACTGATTGCTTTTACACCCATAAAGGCTGTAAAAGCAATCATTTCTCCTTCTCTCTGGCTGCATTCCTGCAGCCATTGAGAAATACTGTGTGTGCTGTGATTGGTCACAGCTTGTCACATGGTACAAGGCTGTTGTGAATGGCCCTGTACCATGTGACCTCTGTGATCATTCACAGATTTCACACGTAGTAAGCGATGATGTCAGAAGTGTCATCTTGCTTACTACTCTGCATGTGATCACTGATTGGCCAATCAGTGATCACATGATCGGGACGTCACACAGAGGTCCCGTACAGCAATCGGTGTTCGTGGTGGGAGGGAGCGTGCACAATCCAAAATGGCGGGCGCCGTTTATGAACGGCAACCCGCCCCTGCACTGCTACCATCCGGCCGTTTATATACAGCGGCCGGACAGGAAGTGGTTAATTTATTATTTTTTTTCAATATTAATAAACTTGTGACTTGTACAAAAACAAATTCAATAAAATGAAAAATGTGTCGCACGTGAAGCCAGATGATGGTGTCGCAGAGCAGAGGGGAAGACGTTACGAGGGCCATTCGAGTCACACCGGGACTTTTGAATTTATATAATAAAAGAACAAATTTCAAGGAGTGGAACCTGCATTTATTTTTTTTGGCATCTTCCCCTGCTACATTTATACACAGCGAGTAACTAATGCCTGGAAAGCTTTGGCATAGAAAGCTTCAGACACCTGACCCATCCTAGGACAGCCGGGTTCACTTCGGTATCGTTGTGTTCACTGTCCCCACAGAAAGATTTGCCTCTTGTGCGATTTCACGGCAGGTTATGCGTTGATTATCCAAGATGAGGCGTTCCACGCACTGAATGTTTACAGGAATAACTGGAACCACGACAGCCGGGATCGGCACTGATGGAAATACGGCCATCTTTGAAACATTTCCACCACTCGGCTTTCCTACTGCGACTGAGCATCTCATCACCATACGGCGCTTGGATGGACGTACGGCCATCTTTGAAATGTTTCCACCATTCAGATATCCTACTGCGACTGAGCGTCTCATCACCATACGGCATTTGGATGGACGTACGGCCATCTTTGAAATGTTTCCACCATTCAGATATCCTACTGCGACTAAGCGTCTCATCACCATACAGCGCTTGGATGGACGTATGGCCATCTTTGAAACGTTTCCACCAGTCGGATGTCCTACTGCGACTGAGCATCTCATCACCATACGGCGCTTGGATGGACGTACGGCCATCTTTGAAACATTTCCACCATTCAGATATCTTACTGCGACTGAGCGTCTCATCACCATACAGCGCTTGGATGGACGTATGGCCATCTTTGAAACGTTTCCACCAGTCGGATGTCCTACTGCGACTGAGCGTCTCATCACCATACGGCATTTGGATGGACGTACGGCCATCTTTGAAACATTTCCACCATTCAGATGTCCTACTGCGACTGAGCGTCTCATCACCATACGGCATTTGGATGGACGTATGGCCATCTTTGAAACGTTTCCACCAGTCGGATGTCCTACTGCGACTAAGCGTCTCATCACCATACGGCGCTTGGATGGACGACGGCCATCTTTGAAACGTTTCCACCAATCAGATGTCCTACAGCGGCTGAGCATCTCATCACCATACAGCGCTTGGATAGAAGTACGGCCATCTTTGAAACATTTCCACCAGTCGAATGTCCTACTGCGACTGAGCGTCTCATCACCATACGGCATTTGGATGGACGTATGGCCATCTTTGAAACGTTTCCACCATTCAGATGTCCTACCGTTAGTCAATGAGATCCCATGTTAGTCAATGAGAGATGTCTTCATTAGCACGACTGAAGTCGCTCTGACTTTGGAAAAGGTTCCTGTACTACTTCAAGGCGACTTCTATCCAACTTGTGCCCATAGACTTTAATGGAAGTCGCCTCCAAGTCGGATCCTCATCTATATTGATGTGATTTGGATCTGAAATTACAGGAAAATTACCCAGCATTTCCTGAAAGTTGCTTCAGAGTTGCTTCAAAGCCGCTTAAAAGTGGTACTCAAGTTGCCTGGCAAAGTCGCACCATAAGTCACGTGACTTTCAGATCCTGTGAACCGAGGCTAAGATCCACATTAGATCCACAGTGGTCATCATGGTATCCTACCAGCCCGGCAACATTTTAATCCATGTACCCTGAGGTGGCCCGGGCTGTTGGGATCTTAGAAACACCCGCAGGATTTAGGATGTGGAGGTCCAAGGGGTTTGGATGCAAAAAAGGCTGGTTGAAGACCCGTGGGGTGCCTCTGGGTGCCCTTATAGTGTAGTAAACGACTCAAATATTATGATTACCTCAGAAAGTTAATCAACAGGATAAAAAAGAAAAAGATAAACATCTGCTGAGGTTCCGGTAACCGTGTAGGGTGGACACACGCAACGTTCCATAGGCACAGATAGAGAATACCCTGTCCCCGTGCGAGCCTAAAAAGGCCACTCTCAATGCCACGGAGGTCCCAATCCTGGATCTTTTTGGGTTTTCAGGTGGAACCTGAACTAGCTGAGTTGAAAGAAGTCTAAAGAACCCCATTGGTGGTCTGAGCAGCAAAGTCGCACTGTAAGTCGCGTGACTTTCAGGTCGCAGTAGTGTGAACCAAGGCTAAGATCCACATTAGATCCACAGTGGTCATCATGATATCCTACCAGCCCGGCAACATTTTAATCCATGTGCCCTGAGGTGGCCCCGATCTGTTGGGATCTTAGAAACACCCGCAGGATTTAGGATGTGGAGGCCCAAGGGGTTTGGACGCAAAAAAGGCTGAATAAAGACCTGTGGGGTGCCTCTGGGTGTCCACCAAGCCCTTATAGTGTAGTAAACGACTCAAATATTATCTTGCTGTGATCTTAGGTGGATCCTGAACTAGCTGAGTTGGAAGAAGTCTAAAGAACCCCATTGGTGGTCTGAGCAGCAAAGTCGCACTGTAAGTCGCGTGACTTTCAGGTCGCAGTAGTGTGAACCGAGGCTGAGATCCACATTAGATCTCATCATGATATCCTACCAGCTCGGCAACATTTTAATCCATGTACCCTGAGGTGGCCCCGATCTGTTGGGATCTTAGAAACAACCGCAGAATTTAGGATGTGGAGGTCCACACACGCAACGTTCCATAGGAAAGCCTAAAAAGTCCGCTCTCAATGCCACGGAGGTCCCAATCCTGGATCTTGCCGGGTTCTCAGGTGGATCCTGAACTAGTTGAGTTGGAAGACGTCTACAGAACTCCATTGATGGTCTGAGCAGCAGAGGCACCCATTGTCACGTGGCAAAGGATAGGTCGAAGCCATCGGGTTTAGTGAACATCGAATTGCTTTTTTTCACAAAAAACGTGCTTTGTGGCTTAGGCCTCATGTCCACGTGCGTTTAGGAGCGTTTGGCGTTTTTTTCTGCCCCTGAACTCAGCTCAATAGAGGCGACCGGGTCCATGTACACACAGGCGTTTACCGGAGTTTCCGAGCAGCGGAGTTTAGGGGCAGTTAAACGATCCTCTTCTGAAGGCAGAATAATCGCGTTCAGGAGAGGAAAGTTTTTGGTCAAAAAACTTTAAACGTGGCAAAAACGCGCGTTTAGCGCTTGGGCGTTGATCCTTGTCAATGGAAAATAAGTTCCTGGGCACTCTGGCCAATCCAATGAATAAACGTCCAAGCGCTAAACGGGGCAAACGCGGTTGAACACAGTACCACGTTTACATGCGTTTTTGCCACGTTTGGCTTTTTTCTGCTGCCTGGAGAGTTTACCGACTAGGTGAGTTCATGTGTACTTCCAATGCCATTTTCTTCGTTCTGGATGATGCACTTCACTTTCCTTGGTCACCTGTGTCGCCCCGGAGCGTATTTACCACACGGCAAACAAGGGTGGCAGTTTTCAGGGGGGCAGCAAGAAGGGACATGTGCGCCATGGGAACCAGGTGGGATCCGAGAGAGGCTGCGGGCTGCTTGATGGTGTATGTAGATCCTGACTTTCGTTCCTGAGGATGTCCGGAACTGTGAAGATGAGTCTTTTTCGCCATCTCCAGGGTGGTGGAGGGTGGTGGAAAGTTCTCTTGGGTGGGGGGCAAGGGTGTTGTTGGTCAATGTCAGGCTCTCTTCACGGCGGGGATGGGGGGGTGTTGGTCGGTATCCGTGGGGGCAGACAAAACCTAAATACACTTCTGGTGTCACCCAAGCAAGTCGGTGAAGGAGGAACGTTGAGGAATCGGCCAAAAGTTTGCTTTGCCAAGGGATAGGAAGAGGAGGTGGCCACCTTGGACCCTTCAGAAGGAAGGAGATGCAAAAATTGGATTACCTGCAACCTATGCAGCTCATCGGGGTCAGAAGTTGGGGTGCACCTTTTTGCCAGGGCCTTGTCCCAACGAGAGCACCCAAGAAACTTCCAAGAGTCTGAGGTTTTCACGAATCTTTAGAAAAGTTAGATGTTGGAACGCTCAACGTGTTTGTTTCCCGGATGTGGTGGAGGGTGGTGGAAAGTTCGCCTGGGTGGGGGGCAAGGGTGTTGTTAGTCAATGTCAGGCTCTCTCCACGGGCGGGGATGGGGGGGTGGTGTTGGTCGGTATCCGTGGGGGCAGACAAAACCTAAATACACTTCTGGTGTCACCCAAGCAAGTCGGTGAAGGAGGAACGTTGAGAAATCGGCCAAAAGTTTGCTTTGCCAAGGGATAGGAAGAGGAGGTGGCCACCTTGGACCCTTCAGTAGGAAGGAGATGCAAAAATTGGAGGCCCGGCAACCTATGCAGCTCATCGGGGTCAGAAGTTGGGGTGCACCTTTTCGCCAGGGACGAGAAACTTCCAAGAGGTTTTCACGAATCTTTAGAAACGTTGGATGTTGGAACGCTCGACGTGTTTGTTTCCCGGATGTGGTGGAAGGTTCGCCTGGGTGGGGGGCAAAGGTGTTGTTGGTCAATGTCAGGCTTTCTCCACGGGTGGGGATGGGGGGGTGGTGTTGTTCGGTATCTGTGGGGGCAGACAAAACCTAAATACACTTCTGGTGTCACCCAAGCGAGTCGGTGGAGGAGGAACGTTGAGGAATTGGCCAAAAGTTTGTTTTGCCAAGGGATAGGAAGAGGAGGTGGCCACCTTGGACCCTTCAGAAGGAAGGAGATGCAAAAATTGGAGGCCCGGCAACCTATACAGCTCATCGGGGTCAGAAGTTGGGGTGCACCTTTTTGCCAGGGCCTTGTCCCGACGAGAGCGCCCAACAAACTTCCAAGAGTCCAAGGTTTTCACAAATCTTTAGAAACGTTGGATGTTGGAACGCTCAACGTGTTTGTTTCCCGGATGTGGTGGAGGGTGGTAGAAGGTTCTCTTGGGTGAGGGGCAAGAGTGTTGTTGGTCAATGTCAGGCTCTCTCCGTGGGCGGGGATGGGAGGGTGGTGTTGGTCGGTATCCGTGGGGGCAGACAAAACCTAAATACACTTCTGGTGTCACCCATGCAAGTCGGTGAAGGACGAATGTTGAGGAATCGGCCAAAAGTTTGCTTTGCCAAGGGATAGGAAGAGGAGGTGGCCACCTTGGACCCTTCAGTAGGAAGGAGATGCAAAAATTGGAGGCCCGGAAACCTATGCAGCTCATCGGGGTCAGAAGTTGGGGTGCACCTTTTCACCAGGGATGAGAAACTTCCAAGAGGTTTTCAGGAATCTTTAGAAAGGCTGGATGTTTGGCGCTCTCATTGGATGGTATGTATGTGGATTCCCAACTCTGGTTTCTTTCCCTGGTCCTGAGGGGAGTCCCCCGTTTTGTGGTGCGCCCAACGAGCCCGGAAATATGACTTCTTTGTTGCGTTTAAGACCTTCTTCCGCCACCGTTGAGCGCTCTCTAAAGTCCATGGGGGTTATCTCGACTCTCCAGCCGCGAGAATAAAACACAGTGTGGGGGCGCCACCTGACAAAATTCAAAATGGCGTCATGAAGATAAAATTGGGCATTTACGTTGGAACAGAAAACGCAGAGGGAGCCCCCGCGCCGGAACGCTCGACGTGTTTGTTTCCCGGATGTGTCCTGGCTGGTCTGAGGCACATTTGGAAAAATAGTTTGAAACGAACTATATCATTTCATTATGCGAAAAAAAAAAAAAAATCATATTTATTGTATATGTCAGAGAGTTGGGGGAACAGCCCCTCGCAGGATACAGTGCGCTCTTTGTGAGCTGCCGGGGGTCAACGCCGAAACGTAGAGAGCGGAGAAATATTTATTTTATTCACAGTTCACGCAGGTTAACAATTTAAAGGTCCCCGCGACAGATTTGCGCGAGCGGCTGGAGATTTAATTATGGTAATGGACAAAAAAAAAAATTAAAATAAAAAAAAAAGTTGGTTTAATGTGTTTTATCTATAAATCACCTTATTTCTCCGGGTCAAAAAAAAAAAAATCGACCTTCAAAACACAAACGGCGCTAAATGAAAAATTATATAAAATATAAAATATAAAACATACCCCAAAATAAATAAAATTAAATAAATATATGATCAGCTGCCGTTCCATTATAAAAAAATTAACAAATCATATTCTATAATTCCAAAATATTAGTGCGGCGCTCTGTAAATAATAAAGTGATAACACTGTTCAACAGGTAAAAAGTTTTGGGCATAAAATTAGCTAATCTTACATAATTTTGGGGTGCTGAAAACGAAAATGACCCTAAAAAATGTTGATTGGCTCTAGTTTCCATGATATATTCACCCATCTAATGACGTAAGCCATTCAAAATTATGATGCAACTTCAGCTGCATATTGCGCAATTGATACTGGTGACCAATAGAAAATGTCATGTATACTGAGATGATGCAATATTAGCCTTTAATTGCATCACTTCACTGCATAAAAGCTGCAGTATCTGTAGCTGATTGGAGTTCGTCTTTACATTTGGTTTTCTGCTTATATAGGCTACTCAGTAATGCCTCCAACTTGTGTGAATAAAGCAGATAATTTCTGCTATATCTGCGGTGAAATAACTTTTATCTCACAAAAAAGGAGGATAACAGGAATGATTAAGAAAGCCTACAACTTGTATTTTGGCTGCAAGATAGGAGACCAGGACAAGAGCTGGGCACCACATATATGCTGCAATTCTTGTGGGACGGCACTGGAGCAATGGTTGAATGGAAAAAAAGGCATCTATGCCTTTCGCTGTGCCAATGATTTGGAGAGAGCCAACAGATCATGTTAGTAATTGTTACTTTTGTATGGTGCCTCCAATTGTAAAAGGGCTAAATAAGAAGAAAAAGTTATCTGTGCACTATCCAAATATTCCATCGGCAATACGTCCAGTTCCTCATGGAGAGGGGCTACCAATTCCTAAAGCACCAGAATCCTTTGTGGTTGAGTCAAGTGAGGAAGAACCTGAAGCGTGTAGTCACGTGCAGTTGTAAGAGATAGCCCTTTCCTCGAACACAAGAGAAAAGCCAAGAGAAGCAAAACCGACACAAACTGAAGACAAAACTAGTGAGAATCCTAAGTATTAAAATGATTCAACTTGGCTTATGGCTATCATTTTTCTTGGTAATCCTATGCAATATATTATGCCATTTAGGCTTTGTTATGTAGTCATATCACTTGCTTTATATTTGTGGAAAGACATCTATCTATATAATTATTGTGCATTATGTAGTCATTACGCCTAAAGTAGAAAACTTTCCGTTTACAGAAAAACTAGAGCCAATTGACAAATTTCATTGTTATATTTGAACTCAGAATGTGAAATTCATTAAGAAATGGATCCTTTTGTTTCCAAAACTGGCAAAAAATAAAAATTTGTTGAACAGTGTAATCATCAAAAAGAGTCCATAAATAAAAGTCCTTCTGTTATCACCATGTGAATTTATTGTATTTATGGACTTTTTGATTTTAATGTGTTTTATGCCAGGAATTTACCTCTCCCGGCACCCCCCATCCCCCCCCCCCCCTCACTCCAGGGCTCATGTGGACTCGGAGTTCACGGAAGGTTTGGTGGATTCTATGCATTGTCTATTGACTTTTGAACTTGTTTTTTTATTTCTCCTGCTGAACTGTGATTGGCCGCTAATGGTCCCCCCAGAGTCACGTCAGCCATTCAAGGGAAGAAACATTTGCACAATCCCCCCCCCCCCCCCCAGCCATGAAACAATGGCAGAAAATGAACGCCAAAATTTATAGGATGGCTTGGAAAATTCTTGGGGGATCCCAATTGTTACCTTTTAACTACTTTGGAAGGTTTTACTCCCTTCATGACCAGAGCATTTTTTTTTTTTGCAATTCTGCACTGCGCTACTTTAATTGGCAATTGCTCTGTCATGCAACATTATACTATATATATCAATTATTATTATATTTATTTTTCATATTTTTTTTCACTATGGTGGTGACAGAATGTAAAAAGAAATTGTATTCAATGTTTAATTATTTGCTTTTTTTAAATACATTTTTTCTTTTGTTAATTTTTTATTACATACTTTTCTCAGAGTAGTTCAGTGTCCCTGTGGTGGCGGCAGTATGTAAAAAAAAATATATTTTTATTTTTTTTATACTTGACTATGTCATTATGTAACTGTATCACTATGTTCGGCTAGTCAGGACCGGTAACACACGCATGGCTAGTCGGGACCGGTAACACACACATGGCTAGTCGGGACTGGTAACACACGCATGGCTAGTCAGGACCGGTAACACACGCATGGCTAGTCAGGACCGGTAACACACACATGGCTAGTCAGGACCGGTAACACACACATGGCTAGTCAGGACCGGTAACACACGCATGGCTAGTCAGGACCGGTAACACACGCATGGCCAGTCAGGACCGGTAACACACGCATGGCTAGTAAGGACCGGTAACACGCGCATGGCCAGTTAGGACCGGTAACATGCGCATGGCTAGTTAGGACCGGTAACACACGCATGGCCAGTCAGGACCGGTAGCATGGCTAGTTAGGACCGGTAACAC
Source organism: Staurois parvus (assembly GCF_062004578.1). Lineage (NCBI taxonomy): Eukaryota > Metazoa > Chordata > Amphibia > Anura > Ranidae > Staurois > Staurois parvus. The sequence goes on from NW_028320557.1 coordinate 22,861, forward strand.
ACGCATGGCTAGTCAGGACCGGTAACACACGCATGGCTAGTCAGGACCGATGACACGCGCATGACCAGTCAGGACCGATAACAAACGCATGGCTAGTTAGGACCGATAACACACGCATGGCTAGTCAGGACCGGTAACACACGCATGGCTAGTCGGGACCGGTAACACATGCATGGCTAGTCGGGACCGGTAACACACGCATGGCCAGTCAGGACCGGTAGCATGGCTAGTTAGGACCGGTAGCATGGCCAGTCAGGACCGGTAGCATGGCTAGTTAGGACCGGTAACACACGCATGGCTAGTCAGGACCGTAAAACGCGCATGGCCAGTCAGAACCGGTAACAAACGCATGGCTAGTTAGGACCGATAACACACGCATGGCTAGTTAGGACCGATAACACACGCATGGCTAGTCAGGACCAGTAACACACGCATGGCCAGTTAGGACCGGTAACACACGCATGGCTAGTCAGGACTGGTAACACGCATGGCTAGTCCGGACCGGTAACACACGCATGGCTAGTCAGGACCGGTAACACACGCATGGCTAGTTAGGACCGGTAACACACGCATGGCTAGTTAGGACCGGTAAAACATGCATGGCTAGTCAGGACTGGTAACACACGCATGGCTAGTTAGGACCGGTAACACACGCATGGCTAGTCAGGACCGGTAACACACGCATGACCAGTCAGGACCGGTAACACACGCATGACCAGTCAGGTCCGGTAACACACGCATGGCCAGCTAGCACCGGTAACACACGCATGGCTAGTTAGGACCGGTAACACACGCATGGCCAGTCAGGACCGGTAACACACGCATGGCTAGTCAGGACCGGTAACACACGCATGGCTAGTCGGGACCGGTAACACACGCATGACCAGTCAGGACCGGCAACACACACATGGCTAGTCAGGACTGGTAACACACGCATGGCTAGCTAGGACCAGTAACACACGCATGGCTAGTCAGGATCTGTAACACACGCATGGCTAGTCAGGACCGGTAACACGCATGGCTAGTTAGGACCGGTAACACACGCATGGCTAGTCAGGACCGGTAACACACGCATGGCCAGTCAGGACCGGTAACAAACGCATGGCTAGTTAGGACCGATAACACACGCATGGCCAGTTAGGACCGGTAACACACGCATGACCAGTCAAGACCGGTAACACACGCATGGCCAGTCAGGACCGGTAGCATGGCTAGTTAGGACCGGTAGCATGGCCAGTCAGGACCGGTAGCATGGCTAGTTAGGACCGGTAACACACGCATGGCTAGTCAGGACCGTAACACGCGCATGGCCAGTCAGGACCGGTAACAAACGCATGGCTAGTTAGGACCGATAACACACGCATGGCTAGTCAGGACCAGTAACACACGCATGGCTAGTCAGGACCGGTAACACGCGCATGGCCAGTTAGGACCGGTAACACACGCATGGCTAGTCAGGACCGGTAACACGCGCATGGCTAGTTAGGACCGGTAACACACGCATGGCTAGTCAGGACCGGTAACAAACGCATGGCTAGTCAGGACCAGTAACACACGCATGGCTAGTCAGGACCGGTAACAAGCGCATGGCCAGTCAGGACTGGTAACAAACACATGGCCAGTCAGAACTGGTAACAAACGCATGGCTAGTTAGGACCGATAACACACGCATGGCTAGTCAGGACCGGTAACACACGCATGGCCAGTTAGGACCGGTAACACACGCATGGCTAGTTAGGACCGGTAACACACGCATGGCCAGTCAGGACCGGTAGCATGGCTAGTTAGGACCGGTAACACACGCATGGCTAGTCAGGACCGGTAACACACGCATGGCCAGTCAGGACCGGTAACAAACGCATGGCTAGTTAGGACCGATAACACACGCATGGCTAGTCAGGACCGATGACACGCGCATGACCAGTCAGGACCGGTAACAAACGCATTGGCTAGTTAGGACCGATAACACACGCATGGCTAGTCAGGACCGGTAACACACGCATGGCTAGTTATTACCGGTAACACACGCATGGCTAGTCAGGACTGGTAACACGCATGGCTAGTCCGGACCGGTAACACACGCATGGCAAGTTAGGACCGGTAACACACGCATGGCTAGTTAGGACCGGTAACACACGCATGGCTAGTTAGGACCGGTAACACACGCATGGCCAGTGAGGACCGGTAGCATGGCTAGTTAGGACCGGTAACACACGCATGGCTAGTCAGGACCGGTAACACACGCATGGCCAGTCAGGACCGGTAACAAACGCATGGCTAGTTAGGACCGATAACACACGCATGGCTAGTCAGGACCGATGACACGCGCATGACCAGTCAGGACCGGTAACAAACGCATTGGCTAGTTAGGACCGATAACACACGCATGGCTAGTCAGGACCGGTAACACACGCATGGCTAGTTAGGACCGGTAACACACGCATGGCTAGTCAGGACCGGTAACACACGCATGGCTAGTTAGGACCGGTAACACACGCATGGCCAGCTAGCACCGGTAACAGACGCATGGCTAGTCAGGACCTGCAACACACGCATGGCTAGTCAGGACCGGTAACACACGCATGGCTAGTCAGGACTGGTAACACGCATGGCTAGTCCGGACCGGTAACACACGCATGGCTAGTCAGGACCGGTAACACACGCATGGCTAGTTAGGACCGGTAACACACGCATGGCTAGTTAGGACCGGTAAAACATGCATGGCTAGTCAGGACTGGTAACACACGCATGGCTAGTTAGGACCAGTAACACACGCATGGCTAGTCAGGACCGGTAACACACGCATGGCTAGTTAGGACCGGTAACACACGCATGACCAGTCAGGACCGGTAACACACGCATGACCAGTCAGGACCGTTAACACACGCATGACCAGTCAGGTCCGGTAACACACGCATGGCCAGCTAGCACCGGTAACACATGCATGGCTAGTTAGGAAAGGTAACACACGCATGGCCAGTCAGGACCGGTAACACACGCATGGCTAGTCAGGATCGGTAACACACGCATGGCTAGTCGGGACTGGTAACACACGCATGACCAGTCAGGACCGGCAACACACGCATGGCTAGTCGGGACCGGTAACACACGCATGGCTAGTTAGGACCGGTAACACACGTATGGCTAGTCAGGACTGGTAACACACGCATGGCTAGTTAGGACCAGTAACACACGCATGGCTAGTCAGGATCTGTAACACACGCATGGCTAGTCAGGACCGGTAACACGCATGGCTAGTTAGGACCGGTAACACACGCATGGCTAATCAGGACCGGTAACACGCGCATGGCCAGTCAGGACCGGTAAGAAACGCATGGCTAGTTAGGACCGATAAAACACGCATGGCCAGTTAGGACCGGTAACACACGCATGACCAGTCAGGACCGGTAACACACGCAATGGCTAGTTAGGACCGGTAACACACGCATGGCCAGTCAGGACCGGTAGCATGGCTAGTTAGGACCGGTAGCATGGCCAGTCAGGACCGGTAGCATGGCTAGTTAGGACCGGTAGCATGGCCAGTCAGGACCGGTAGCATGGCTAGTCAGGACCGTAACACGCGCATGGCCAGTCAGGACCGGTAACAAACGCATGGCTAGTTAGGACCGATAACACACGCATGGCTAGTCAGGACCAGTAACACACGCATGGCTAGTCAGGACCGGTAACACGCGCATGGCCAGTCAGGACTGGTAACAAACACATGGCCAGTCAGGACCGGTAACACGCGCATGGCTAGTTAGGACCGATAACACACGCATGGCTAGTCAGGACCGGTAACACACGCATGGCCAGTTAGGACCGGTAACACACGCATGGCTAGTTAGGACCGGTAACACACGCATGGCCAGTCAGGACCGGTAGCATGGCTAGTTAGGACCGGTAACACACGCATGGCTAGTCAGGACCGGTAACACACGCATGGCCAGTCAGGACCGGTAACAAACGCATGGCCAGTCAGGACCGGTAGCATGGCTAGTTAGGACCGGTAACACACGCATGGCTAGTCAGGACCGGTAACACACGCATGGCTAGTCAGGACCGATGACACGCGCATGACCAGTCAGGACCGGTAACAAACGCATTGGCTAGTTAGGACCGATAACACACGCATGGCTAGTCAGGACCGGTAACACACGCATGGCTAGTTAGGACCAGTAACACACGCATGGCTAGTTAGGACCGGTAACACACGCATGGCTAGTCAGGACTGGTAACACGCATGGCTAGTCCGGACCGGTAACACACGCATGGCTAGTCAGGACCGGTAACACACGCATGGCTAGTTAGGACCGGTAACACACGCATGGCTAGTCAGGACCGGTAAAACACGCATGGCTAGTCAGGACTGGTAACACACGCATGGCTAGTTAGGACCGGTAACACACGCATGGCTAGTCAGGACCGGTAACACACGCATGGCTAGTTAGGACCGGTAACACACGCATGACCAGTTAGGACCGGTAACACACGCATGACCAGTCAGGACCGGTAACACACGCATGACCAGTCAGGTCCGGTAACACACGCATGGCTAGTCAGGACCGGTAACACGCGCATGGCTAGTCAGGACCGGTAAGAAACGCATGGCTAGTTAGGACCGATAACACACGCATGGCCAGTTAGGACCGGTAACACACGCAATGGCTAGTTAGGACCGGTAACACACGCATGGCCAGTCAGGACCGGTAGCATGGCTAGTTAGGACCGGTAGCATGGCCAGTCAGGACCGGTAGCATGGCTAGTTAGGACCGGTAACACACGCATGGCTAGTCAGGACCGTAACACGCGCATGGCCAGTCAGGACCGGTAACAAACGCATGGCTAGTTAGGACCGGTAACACACGCATGGCTAGTCAGGACCGGTAACAAACGCATGGCTAGTTAGGACCGATAACACACGCATGGCTAGTCAGGACCGGTAACACACGCATGGCCAGTTAGGACCGGTAACACACGCATGGCTAGTTAGGACCGGTAACACACGCATGGCCAGTCAGGACCGGTAGCATGGCTAGTTAGGACCGGTAACACACGCATGGCTAGTCAGGACCGGTAACACACGCATGGCCAGTCAGGACCGGTAGCATGGCTAGTTAGGACCGGTAACACACGCATGGCTAGTCAGGACCGGTAACACACGCATGGCTAGTCAGGACCGATGACACGCGCATGACCAGTCAGGACCGGTAACAAACGCATTGGCTAGTTAGGACCGAGAACACACGCATGGCTAGTCAGGACCGGTAACACACGCATGACTAGTTAGGACCAGTAATACACGCATGGCTAGTTAGGACCGGTAACACACGCATGGCTAGTCAGGACTGGTAACACGCATGGCTAGTCCGGACCGGTAACACACGCATGGCTAGTCAGGACCGGTAACACACGCATGGCTAGTCAGGACCGGTAACACACGCATGGCTAGTTAGGACCGGTAACACACGCATGGCTAGTCAGGACCGGTAAAACACGCATGGCTAGTCAGGACTGGTAACACACGCATGGCTAGTTAGGACCGGTAACACACGCATGGCTAGTCAGGACCGGTAACACACGCATGGCTAGTCAGGACCGGTAACACACGCATGGCTAGTTAGGACCGGTAACACACGCATGACCAGTTAGGACCGGTAACACACGCATGACCAGTCAGGACCGGTAACACACGCATGGCCAGCTAGCACCGGTAACACACGCATGGCTAGTTAGGACCGGTAACACACGCATGGCCAGCTAGCACCGGTAACAGACGCATGGCTAGTCAGGACCTGTAACACACGCATGGCTAGTCAGGACCGGTAACACACGCATGGCTAGTCAGGACCGGTAACACACGCATGGCTAGTCAGGACCGGTAACACACGCATGGCTAGTCAGGACTGGTAACACGCATGGCTAGTCCGGACCGGTAACACACGCATGGCTAGTCAGGACCGGTAACACACGCATGGCTAGTTAGGACCGGTAACACACGCATGGCTAGTTAGGACCGGTAAAACATGCATGGCTAGTCAGGACTGGTAACACACGCATGGCTAGTTAGGACCAGTAACACACGCATGGCTAGTCAGGACCGGTAACACACGCATGGCTAGTTAGCACCGGTAACACACGCATGACCAGTCAGGACCGGTAACACACGCATGACCAGTCAGGACCGTTAACACACGCATGACCAGTCAGGTCCGGTAACACACGCATGGCCAGCTAGCACCGGTAACACACGCATGGCTAGTTAGGAAAGGTAACACACGCATGGCCAGTCAGGACCGGTAACACACGCATGACCAGTCAGGACCGGCAACACACGCATGGCTAGTCGGGACCGGTAACACACGCATGGCTAGTTAGGACCGGTAACACACGTATGGCTAGTCAGGACTGGTAACACACGCATGGCTAGTTAGGACCAGTAACACACGCATGGCTAGTCAGGATCTGTAACACACGCATGGCTAGTCAGAACCGGTAACACGCATGGCTAGTTAGGACCGGTAACACACGCATGGCTAGTCAGGACCGGTAACACGCGCATGGCCAGTCAGGACCGGTAAGAAACGCATGGCTAGTTAAGACCGATAACACACGCATGGCCAGTTAGGACCGGTAACACACGCATGACCAGTCAGGACCGGTAACACACGCATGGCTAGTTAGGACCGGTAACACACGCATGGCCAGTCAGGACCGGTAGCATGGCCAGTCAGGACCGGTAGCATGGCTAGTTAGGACCGGTAACACGCGCATGGCCAGTCAGGACCGGTAACAAACGCATGGCTAGTTAGGACCGATAACACACGCATGGCTAGTCAGGACCGGTAACACACGCATGGCTAGTTAGGACCGGTAACACACGCATGGCTAGTCAGGACCGGTAAAACACGCATGGCTAGTCAGGACTGGTAACACACGCATGGCTAGTTAGGACCGGTAACAGACGCATGGCTAGTCAGGACCGGTAACACACGCATGGCTAGTTAGGACCGGTAACACACGCATGACCAGTTAGGACCGGTAACACACGCATGACCAGTCAGGACCGGTAACACACGCATGGCCAGCTAGCACCGGTAACACACGCATGGCTAGTTAGGACCGGTAACACACGCATGGCCAGCTAGCACCGGTAACAGACGCATGGCTAGTCAGGACCTGTAACACACGCATGGCTAGTCAGGACCGGTAACACACGCATGGCTAGTCAGGACCGGTAACACACGCATGGCTAGTCAGGACCGGTAACACACGCATGGCTAGTCAGGACTGGTAACACGCATGGCTAGTCCGGACCGGTAACACACGCATGGCTAGTCAGGACCGGTAACACACGCATGGCTAGTTAGGACCGGTAACACACGCATGGCTAGTTAGGACCGGTAAAACATGCATTGGCTAGTCAGGACTGGTAACACACGCATGGCTAGTTAGGACCAGTAACACACGCATGGCTAGTCAGGACCGGTAACACACGCATGGCTAGTTAGCACCGGTAACACACGCATGACCAGTCAGGACCGGTAACACACGCATGACCAGTCAGGACCGTTAACACACGCATGACCAGTCAGGTCCGGTAACACACGCATGGCCAGCTAGCACCGGTAACACACGCATGGCTAGTTAGGAAAGGTAACACACGCATGGCCAGTCAGGACCGGTAACACACGCATGACCAGTCAGGACCGGCAACACACGCATGGCTAGTCGGGACCGGTAACACACGCATGGCTAGTTAGGACCGGTAACACACGTATGGCTAGTCAGGACTGGTAACACACGCATGGCTAGTTAGGACCAGTAACACACGCATGGCTAGTCAGGATCTGTAACACACGCATGGCTAGTCAGAACCGGTAACACGCATGGCTAGTTAGGACCGGTAACACACGCATGGCCAGTCAGGACCGGTAAGAAACGCATGGCTAGTTAAGACCGATAACACACGCATGGCCAGTTAGGACCGGTAACACACGCATGACCAGTCAGGACCGGTAACACACGCATGGCTAGTTAGGACCGGTAACACACGCATGGCCAGTCAGGACCGGTAGCATGGCCAGTCAGGACCGGTAGCATGGCTAGTTAGGACCGGTAACACGCGCATGGCCAGTCAGGACCGGTAACAAACGCATGGCTAGTTAGGACCGATAACACACGCATGGCTAGTCAGGACCGGTAACACGCGCATGGCCAGTCAGGACTGGTAACAAACGCATGGCTAGTTAGGACCGATAACACACGCATGGCTAGTCAGGACCGGTAACACACGCATGGCCAGTCAGGACCGGTAACAAACGCATGGCTAGTTAGGACCGATAACACACGCATGGCTAGTCAGGACCGGTAACACACGCATGGCTAGTCAGGACCGGTAACACACGCATGGCTAGTTAGGACCGGTAACACACGCATGGCTAGTTAGGACCGGTAACACACGCATGGCTAGTCAGGACTGGTAACACGCATGGCTAGTCCGGACCGGTAACACACGCATGGCTAGTCAGGACCGGTAACACACGCATTGCTAGTTAGGACCGGTAACACACGCATGGCTAGTTAGGACCGGTAACACACGCATGGCTAGTCAGGACTGGTAACACGCATGGCTAGTCCGGACCGGTAACACACGCATGGCTAGTCAGGACCGGTAACACACGCATGGCTAGTTAGGACCGGTAACACACGCATGGCTAGTTAGGACCGGTAACACACGCATGGCTAGTTAGGACCGGTAACACACGCATGGCTAGTCAGGACCGGTAACACACGCATGGCTAGTTAGGACCGGTAACACAAGCATGGCTAGTTAGGACCGGTAAAACACGCATGGCTAGTCAGGACTGGTAACACACGCATGGCTAGTTAGGACCGGTAACACACGCATGGCTAGTTAGGACCGGTAACACACGCATGGCCAGCTAGCACCGGTAACACACGCATGGCTAGTTAGGACCGGTAATACATGCATTTCCAGTCAGGACCGGTAACACACGCATGACCAGTCAGGACCGGTAACACACGCATGACCAGTCAGGTCCGGTAACACACGCATGGCCAGCTAGCACCGGTAACACACGCATGGCCAGCTAGCACCGGTAACACACGCATGGCCAGTCAGGACCGGTAACACACGCATGGCTAGTCAGGACCTGTAACACACGCATGGCTAGTCAGGACCGGTAACACACGCATGGCTAGTCAGGACCGGTAACACACGCATGGCTAGTCAGGACCGGTAACACACGCATGGCTAGTTAGGACCGGTAACACACGCATGGCTAGTTAGGACCGGTAAAACATGCATGGCTAGTCAGGACTGGTAACACACGCATGGCCAGTCAGGACCGGTAACAAACGCATGGCCAGTCAGGACCGGTAACACACGCATGGCTAGTCAGGACCGGTAACAAATGCATGACCAGTCAGGACCGGTAACAAACGCATGGCTAGTTCTCCGGGCTGAGAGAGGTCGCTCCTCCCACTGGAGTCTCACAGCTTTTGCCGCTCGGGTTTGGCCAAACAACATGACACATTTTTTTCTGCACCCGGAACGCACCGGAACTGCAAACGCTGACGTGAACTATGACACTGACAACCATGTACCCGACTTTCTGTGCGTTTTTGGATGCAGAAAAAAAGCAACTGAAACCGGCACTTGAGGACTTTTTTGAGCGCAAAATGTTGTGTTTTTGGTTCTATAGACTTCAATGGGAACACTGCAGAAAAGCACGGATGCAGTTTTGCTGCATTTTTTATGCATTTTGCATTTAAAATCTGCCTAGCAACTAGAAAAAAAAGGAGAAAAAAAACGCATCAAAACCACAACAAAAACCTAAAGTACAAGTGATAAAATTCCCATAAAATGATGATTTCTAAATCCAGTCATTAATATTTTATTGTGTGTCTTCAACCCTCACGCCAATGCATTGCGCTTTTTTTGTTTGTTTTGCAGTGCGTTTTTGCATTTTTGACTGCGTGTTTTTGTCATGTTTTTACAGCGTTTTGATTTTTTTCAGCTTTTTTTTCTCCAGCAAAAAAAAAAAAAACATTCCGCTGTAACAAAAAACAGTTTCAGAGGAATGTTTTTTTTTTCTGTTGCTGGGCAGAATAAAAATTCAAAACGCGACAAAAACGCGGCAAAAATGCACTACATGTGTTTCAGCAGCTTTTCCATTGAACTCTGCAGTAGCGAAAAATGCTGCTTTTTGCATTTAAAAAAGTCCCTGACCCTTTCCAAAAACGCAGCAGCTCAAAAGAGCGTAGATGTGAATGTGTCCCATAGGAAATCATGCAAAAAGCACAAAAAAAAAACGCATGGGTGTGAACCCGGCCTAAGGCTGCATTCATACTAGATGCCGTCCGGTGCGTTTTTATTCCGCATCTAAAATGCATGAACAGGAGGTTACATGGATTCCAAAGACATAGTTCACACCAGTGAAAAAAGTAGAACATGTTGCTTTTTCTCTGATGGAACGCATCTGCAACGTGGCAAAACGCACCGGAGCGCACATGTCCCCAATTGTCCTCCATTGAGATGAAAAAAAGGAGGGGGGAAAAAACACGCCGGAATGCATTAAAAAAACATAAAAATGCGCAAAACATCCGGAACACAGAAAGCGTGGTGTGATACAGTCCATGCAACATCAGTTCCTATCAGGGGCAGACTGACCATTTGGAAACTCAGGCACTGCCCGAGGGCCCGGGGTCAGTAGGGGGCCCCATGAGATGCCCCTGGTACCTTTTTTATAGGCTTTTTTTGAGTTTGGGCAAGGACACAGGGGCCCCATGATCCCCTATTGCCTGGGGGCCCCATGAGTTGTCAGTCCGCCCCTGGTTCCTATGGCTCACATTCATATCCATGCAGTTTATACCGGTGCGTTTTTTTTCGGGAAGGTGCAGGGACTGTAATTATACGCAGCAGGACAAGGACCCAAAGCACACGTCACAAAGACCCCAGAGATGGTGTCAGACAAAGCGCTGGAGAGGACTGAACTGGCCGGCAATTATTATTATTATTATACAGTATTTATAAAGCGCCAATAGTTGGCTCAGTGCTGTACATTACAGAAGGGGACAGAACATGTGACAGAACAAGAACAATACAATACAAAACATGAGGGGATTGAGGGCCCTGATCTTTGGAGCTTACAATCTAGGAGGGAGGGGATGGTGGCACAGGAGGAGATAGCTGTGGGGGATGGAGTGGTAGGAAGAGTGGAGGAGGTCGGCAGGTTAGCAGGGGGTGGGGTAGGCTTCCCTGAAGAGGTGGGTTTTCAGGGTGCGCCTAAAGGAGAGGAGAGTAGGTGATAATCTGATGGGTTGGGGTAGGGAGTTCCAGCGTATGGGTGATGCCCTGGAGAAGTCCTGGAGGCGGGCATGGGAGGAGGAGACCAGGGAACTAGAGAGAAGGAGGTCTTGTGAGGAGCGGAGTGTGCGTGTTGGGTGGTACTTGGATATTAGGTCGGTGATGTAGTTCGGGGCAGTATGGTGGACGGCTTTGTACGTCAGTGTTAGGATTTTGAATTTGATCCGTTGTGCAATCGGAAGCCAGTGGAGGGATTGGCAGAGGGGGGTGGAGCCAGTGGAGGGATTGGCAGAGGGATGGAGGGCACTGAATGGAGGCCAGTGGAGGGATTGGCAGAGGGGGGTGGAGGACACTGAGTGGAGGCCAGTGGAGGGATTGGCAGAGGGGGGTGGCGGAGATGGAGCGGTTGGAAAGGTGAATGAGTCTGGCAGCCGTATTCAGGATGGACTGAAGCGGGGATAGTCAGCGGCGAGGCAGGCCAGTGAGGAGGGAGTTGCAGTAGTCGAGTCGTGATATGATGAGGGAGTGGATGAGCTGTTTAGTGGTTTCTGGGGTTAGGAACGTGCGGATTTTGGCGATGTTGCGGAGGTGGAGTCTGCATGTTGCGGAGGTGGAGTCTGCATGTTGCGGAGGTGGAGTCTGCATGTTGCGGAGGTGGAGTCTGCATGTTGCGGAGGTGGAGTCTGCATGTTGCGGAGGCGGAGTCTGCATGTTGTGGAGGTGGAGTCTGCACAAGTTTGGTAAAGATTGGACTTGGGGCTGGAAGGATAGGTTGGAGTCCAGAATGACACCCAGTACTCTGGCCTGCGGGGCGGGTTTGATGGTGGTGTTGTTGGATATGATGGAGAAGTCAATGGGGGGTGGTGTCCGGGCTGGGGGGAAGACAAGAAACTTGCTTTTGGAGAGGTTCAGTTTAAGGAAGTGGAGCGACATCCAGTCTGATATGTCGCTCAGTAGGTGTGTGATTCGGGCGGAGACCGAGGGGGTGAGGTGGGGGGCGGAGACCGAGGGGGTGAGGTGGGGGGCGGAGACCGAGGGGGTGAGGTGGGGGGTTGAGAGATAGATTTGTGTGTCGTCGGCATAGAGGTGGTAGTTGAAGCCGTGAGAGTGTATGAGTTGGCCAAGTTAGGAGGTGTAGATGGAGAAGAGAAGGGGCCCGAGGACAGAGCCTTGAGGGACCCCAACAGAGAGGGGGAGTGAGGGGGAGGTGGTAGCATTATAGGTAACGCTGAAGGAGCGTTGTGACAGGTAGGATGAGAGCCAGGAGAGAGCAGAATCTCTGAGGCCGAGGGAGTGTAGTTTTTTGAGGAGGAGGGGGTGGTGGACTGTGTCAAAGGCCGCAGAGAGGTCGAGGAGTAGCAGCACTGAATAGTGGCCATTAGCTTTGGCGGTTAGCAGGTCGTTGGAGAGTTTGAGTAAGGCAGTTTCGGTGGAGTGTAGGGGACGGAAGCCGGACTGTAGGGGATCGAGGTGGTTGTTATCGTTGAGGTGAGAGCATAGGCGATTGTAGACTAAGCGCTCGAGGAGTTTGGATGTAAATGGGAGCAGGGAGATGGGTCTGAGGTTGTTCGGGTCATTGGGGTCCAGGGAGGGATTTTTAAGTATGGGGGTGATGTGCGCATGCTTCAGAGGGGAGGGGAAAGTGCCAGAAGAGAGATTAAAGATATGGGTGAGGGAGCGTAGGATGGAGGGGGAGGGAGGTCGTAGGAGTTGTGAGGGGATAGGGTCGAGGGGGCAAGTGGTGAGGCGGGCATTAGAGAAGATCTTGGTGACTTCCTCGATGGTAGTAAGGTCAAAGGAATTGAGTGTTGAGGGGGCTTCAGTGTGAGGAATGTTAGGTGGGGTGATGCCGTGGGAGAGGGGTGATGAGGGGGTAGCTGTGTGAGAGGGGATGGGTGGGGAGGAAGTTTGAGTCGCGGTGACGTCCCTGCGAATTGTGTCAATCTTGTTTTTGAAGTGATTGGCAATCTCAAGGGCGGTGAGTGAGGTGCTGGGTGGAGGTGGGGGTGGAGAGAGTAGAGAGTTGAAGGTGGAGAAGAGTCGGCGAGGATTGGAGGAGAGGGCCTTGATGAGGGTCAGGAAGTAGGCTTGTTTGGCAGCATGGAGGGAGGAGGTGTAGGTGTGGAAGGCAGATTTATAGCGGGTGAAGGCTTGTTGGGATTTGGTTTTGCGCCATAGTCGCTCCAGGGCACGACTGCGTCGTTTGAGGGTTTTGGTGTGATCAGTCTGCCAGGGCTGGAGCGGTCGGGGTCTGATGTTTCATGTGGTTAAAGGCGCTAGTGAGTCAAGGGCGGTTGACAGCGCGTTGTTGTAGGCAGTCATAGCCAAGTCGGGGCAGGACAGGGGGAGGATGCGGTCATGGAGCTGATCAGCTGCAGAGTGGAGGGGGGCAGGGTTCAGGTTGCGGAGGTTACGGCTGGTAGTAGTGTGACATTTGGAGGGGTTGGAGGAGATAGAGAAGGTGATCAGGTTGTGGTCAGAGAGAGGGAAGGGGGTGTTAGTGAGGTTGTGGGGAGCGCAGAGATGGGAGAAGACAAGGTCCAAGATGTTCCCGTTGGAGTGGGTGGTGGATTGTATGCACTGTGCAAGTGCAAAGGAGGAGGTTAGGTGGAGGAATTGTGATGTGGCCGGGTTGTCGGTGTTGACAGGGATGTTGAAATCCCCAAGGATGATGGTGGGTAGCTCAGAGGAGAGGAAGAAGGGTAGCCAGGTGGAAAAGTCATCCAGGAAGCGGGGTATGGATCCAGGAGGCCGATAGATTACTGCAATCCTCAGGGGGGTTGGGGAGAATAGTCGGATGCAGTGGGCCTCGAAGGAGGAGAAGGATAGAGAGGGGGGGTTTGGGAGAACTCGGAAGGTGCTCTCTGGTGACAGGAGCAGACCAACCCCACCACCTTTATGACCATTGGGCCTGGGTGAGTGGGTCCAGGTGAGACCTCCATAGGAGAGTGCTGCAGGGGAGGCAGAGTTGGTGGCTTGGATCCAGGTTTCTGTGATCGCTATTAGGTTGAGGGAGCGGGAAACAAAGAGGTCGTGGATGGCGGTAAGCTTGTTGCACACCGATCGGGCGTTCAGGAGTGCACACAAAAACGGAGGGGTGGTTTTAGGGAGCAGGGGGACAGATATTAGGTTGAGAGGGTTGCGGCAGGACGTGGAAGTGGGAGGGTACCTTGTGGGTGAGGGAGGTGGTGGAGGGCCAGGGTTCGGGGAGATGTCCCCCGCGGTTAGGAGGAGAAGGGTGAGAAAGGTGGCATGGGAGCGGGATGTGCAGGAGCGTGAGAAACTACTAGTGGAGGTGTTGGGGTCAGTGGGAGAGCGGAGTAATAGGAGGAGGTGGTGGGTGCCATAGAGGGGCGAAGGAAGCAGTGAGGACACAATATGCAGTTGTTTGGGAGGGGCAGAGGGATATAGTGAATGGATTTTGAGAACGGAGGAGAGGAATATGAGGAGGAGGAGTGGAAGAGGCATTTAGGGAGGTACACTGGGGATCAGTTCCAGTAATTGCCCCCCCGGAGCACCCATCATCCTCCCTGTGCACCATATGTTTCCCCCTGCTGCTCAGGCCCCCTCATGTGCCCCCCCCCACCCCCGCAGTGCTGCTAGCTATCCTCTCCTCCTTCCCACCAGCAGCTGCAAGCACACAATAGGACCCTTCAGGATGGAGAATGGTTGAAGGACCCGCTAAATATGTCACATTTTACCAGCCCCTTTCTGTCCTGGAAGAACACAATGAATGCGCGGTACCGATCACTCACTATGTTCATTCATAACCGAAGCATAGTAAGCTTGGGGGGGGGGCTGTCAGATTGCCTGTATGGGGCCCCGTGATTCCTAGCAGCAGTCGTGCCGATCACCTTCCCTCCCCACATCCAATTCACCCAGCTGCCTGGGCCCCCCTGTTGGCCTGGGCCCCGTACAGGAGGACTGGTGGTACCCCCTCATCCACGGCCCCGCTCATCGGTCACATGCCGCAGTGACCGTTTTTTCTGGAGTTCTTCTTGATAAAAATCAATTTCTCCGTGCCTTCGATCCGCTCTGCAGCTCTCCTCACCCAGGAGGACGACTCTCGGCTCCCCCCCCCCCGCTCTCTGTACCACAGAAGTGATGACTTCACAGTCCTGGCAGTGGCGGCGCGGCACCTCGTAAGTGATGTCAGTGACAGGTAACTAATACATTGCAGGACCGTTTGGAAGACGTTTACACAAAAGTCGGGAGATTCTGACAAACAAGCAGATGAAAGGGGCCGCCGGCTCCAGGAATTCCAGGCCGCGGGCTCTGCGTGTCATGTGACTCTGCGCCGCGCGGCCCTGAGTCCTGTCCATCAACAGGGCCGTCTGCGGCACGACCACGCCAGGCGCTATGAAAGGAACAGGAAAAAAAACTCATCATTCATTACATGTCACATGTCAGATGTGGAATCCACATCGGGGGGGGGGGGATCTTCCAGGTTCCAGCATTGAAGGGACGAGGGACTGAAATGGACCCAAAACCCAGAATTGGTTCTTCAGTACATTTGGCATCTACAGTTCCAGGGGCGGACTGACAACTCATGGGGCCCCCAGGCAATAGGGGATCACGGGGCCCCTGTGTCCTTGCCCACACTCAAAAAAACACCCAAAAAAGCCTATAAAAAAGTACCTGGGGAATTTCTTGGGGCCCCTACTGACCCCGGGCCCTCGGGCAGTGACTGGGAGCTCGGATGGTCAGTCCTCCCCTGTAGAGTCTATTGCAAAGTTCTGCACCCGGAGATCCTGCCAGTAACAGAGATTCATGTTGTAGACTGACAACACGAGGTCTCTGCCTTGTCATTTCCGGCAGCGTTGTCAGCCTCCCATCTGCACTCCTTTAGTTGGTCAATAAGTTGCTTTTCACGTCATTTCTCAAACGTTTTTCGGTTGTGGCGCCCCTTAAAAGTATGAAAAATCTGGAGCCCCCCCCCCCCACAGTCTAAAATGTTACTTATCAATGGGAATCCTGAGCCCAGGACCAAACACACAACCACTGTAATGAAATTAACTTCAAATCAGAAGCCAGAGGTCCCCCCATCACATCAGAGGTCCCCCCATCACATCAGACATCCCCCATCACATCAGAGGTCCCCCCATCACATCAGACATCCATCACATCAGAGGTCCCCCCATCACATCAGAGGTCCCCCCATCACATCAGAGGTTCCCCCATCACATCAGAGGTTCCCCCATCACATCAGACTTCCCCCATCACATCAGAGGTTCCCCCATCACATCAGACATCCCCCATCACATCAGAGGTTCTCCCATCACATCAGAGGTCCTCCCATCACATCAGAGGTCCTCCCATCACATCAGAGGTTCTCCCATCACATCAGACTTCCCCCATCACATCAGAGGTTCCCCCATCACATCAGACATCCCCCATCACATCAGAGGTTCCCCCATCACATCAGACATCCCCCATCACATCAGAGGTCCTCCCATCACATCAGAGGTCCTCCCATCACATCAGAGGTTCTCCCATCACATCAGAGGTCCCCCCATCACATCACAGGATCCCCCATCACATCAGAGGATCCCCCATCAGAGCCCCCTCTTCACATCAAAGGTCCTCCATCACATCAGAGGTCCTCCATCACATCAGAGGATCCCTCCATCACATCAGAGGATCCCCCCATCACATCAGAGGATCCCCCATCACATCAGAGGATCCCTCATCTAATCAGAGCCCTCTCTTCACATCAGAGATCCTCCAATCACATCAGAGCCCCCTCTACACATCAGAGGATCCCCCCATCACATCAGAGACCCCCATCACATCAGAGGACCCCCATCTCATCAGAGCCCCCTCTTCACATCAGAGGTCCTCCAATCACATCAGAGCCCCCTCTTCACATCAGAGGATCCCCCCATCACATCAGAGACCCCCATCACATCAGAGACCCCCCATCACATCAGAGGTCCTCCCAACACATCAGAGTTCTCCCCCCCCAACACATCAGAGTTCCCCCCCATCACATCAGAGATCCCCCCCATCACATCAAAGGTCATCTCTCCATATCAGGGTTCTCCATCACATCAGAGTGGGCTCTGAAGGGAGCCCGATAAAGGGGGCACTTTGATGTGAGGGAGATTCTTATTAGGACCCCGATGTAAGGTGGGACTCAGATTGGGGACCCTGATATAAGAGGGACTCTGATGATGATTTTTTCATATATTTGTAAAATATAACATGTGACCCCCCCTTACTGAAACGTTTGGGGACCCCTGGTATAGAGTATCACATGTGAGGGGGTAATAAACTTCTAATCTTGGCAATAAATGATAAAATCTCAGTCTATATTCTGTGCTCCAACCTAATTTATTGTTTGAAACTCCCTCCATCTATGACCGGCTGTAGGATTGTTTGGGGAGGTGGGGTGGGGGGGGGGCAGAGTGTAGTTTCTCTTTAGGATCCTCTAACAGTTGCATATTGCAGGTATGCCTGACTCCCCTTTGGTGACCACACAGACCTAATCCTCAACAAACAGAGTCATTGTCAGGTGATAATAAGGTGTTGGGATCCATTGAGAAGACTCTAACCCCCCCCCCACACCCCCGTAGACATCCTCATCCTCTTGTATATTCTGCTCAATCAGCCCACACATCCTCCAATGATCCCTCCATCTACAATGTGTCGGGTTGTAGTCAGATCTCTGACTTGTCTCTATTGTCTCCTTTCACAATGTACATTTACAGGTTGTAGACTTTTCCTCCCCAGAAAACACAATTTCATGGAAAAAAAAAAAAGACGCGCCCGGCTCCTGCCGAAAATACACAAGAAGGAAGATCATGGGATGCGTGTGAACGCTTCACGGGGTCCAACTGGCCATTTGCAGCCAATTACACTTTTGTGTTTTCAGCGTTGGCGCCCAATGATGAGTCTTGCAGCGAAAGTTCACAAGCATTCAAACACGAATCCATGTGTGCCGCGTGTGCGCCATGTGTGCCGCGTGTGCGCCATGTGTGCCGCGTGTGCCATGAGTGCCGTGTGTGCCGTGTGTGCCATGTGTGCCGCGTGTGCCGTGTGTGCCGCGTGTGCCATGAGTGCCGTGTGTGCCGTGTGTGCCATGTGTGCCGTGTGTCCCGTGTGTGCCGCGTGTGCCGTGTGTGCCGTGTGTGCCGCGTGTGCCGTGTGTGCTGTGTGTCCCGTGGTGCACATCCACAAGCATTTTAGCGTGTGTTGATATGTGTCATGGATGGCGTGGGCCTGCGAGCATTTTAGCGTACGTTGATGTGGATCACTGCGCACTTTCACACGTGTTTTATTGTGCGTTTACGCGTGTCACTGCACATGTTCACATGCATTTTAGCTCGTGTTGATGTGTACTATGGTGCACATTCGAGAGTTTCTTAGCATGTCGATGTGTGTTGTGGCGCACAGGCGTGTTTAACGTCTTGATGTGTGTAATGTGTGGCACACATTCGCAAGCCTGTTAACACGCGTCAATGTGGGTCATGATGCACATTTCCAAGTGTTTTAATGTGTGTTGATGTATGTTGAGGTGCACATTGATGTGCATCTTGGTCAGGGCCAGATCTAGCCTCTCTGATGTGGGGGTGCAATAAAAAATGTCAGGGGGGCAGAGAATGGGAGATAAGCAGGGCAGTGTACAGGGGTCAGCAGAGCTGAGGACAGGGGTCACTGCTGGCAGGGCAGAGGACAGGGGTCACTGCTGGCAGGGCAGAGGACAGTGGTCACTGCTGGCGGGGCAGAGGACAGTGGTCACTGCTGGCGGGGCAGAGGACAGGGGTCAATGCTGGCAGGCAGAGGACAGGGGTCAATGCTGGCAGGCAGAGGACAGGGGTCACTGCTGGCGGGGCAGAGGACAGGGGTCACTGCTGGCGGGGCAGAGGACAGGGGTCAATGCTGGCGGGGCAGAGGACAGGGGTCACTGCTGGCGGGGCAGAGGACAGGGGTCACTGCTGGCGGGGCAGAGGACAGGGGTCACTGCTGGCGGGGCAGAGGACAGGGGTCACTGCTGGCGGGGCAGAGGACAGGGGTCACTGCTGGCAGGGCAGAGGACAGGGGTCAATGCTGGCGGGACAGATTACAGGGGTCACTACTGGAAGGGCAGAGGACAGGAGTCACTGGTGGCAGGAGAGAGGACAGGAGTCACAGGTGGCGGGGCAGAGGACAGGGGTCACTGCTGTCAGGGCAGAGGACAGGGGTCACTGCTGGCAGGAGAGAGGACAGGGGTCACTGCTGGCGGGGCAGAGGACAGGGGTCAATGCTGGCGGGACAGATTACAGGGGTCACTACTGGAAGGGCAGAGGACAGGAGTCACTGGTGGCAGGAGAGAGGACAGGGGTCACTGCTGGCGGGGCAGAGGACAGGGGTCACTGCTGGCGGGGCAGAGGACGGGGGTCACTGTTGGCGGGGCAGAGGACAGGGGTCACTGCTGGCGGGACAGATTACAGGGGTCACTACTGGAAGGGCAGAGGATAGGAGTCACTGGTGGCAGGAGAGAGGACAGGGGTCACTGCTGGCGGGGCAGGAGGACAGGGGTCACTGCTGGCGGGGCAGAGGACAGGGGTCACTGATGGAGGGGCAGAGGACAGGGGTCACTGCTGGAGGGGCAGAGGACAGGGGTCACTGCTGGATGGAGTTTTGTCTTTTTTCAGCCAGACTAACTATATAACTATGTATCTACCCTCAGAGAACGGCCATTTATTTTGCACTCTTTGCCATCTCTTGCCATGCCAATGTTTAGAATTTTGTGGTTGATTTTGACATGCATAGGAGCATTATAATAGTGAGAATGTTTTATTGAAACGAAAACCACATTTAAAGAAGTTTGAGTAAAATTCTCTATCCTTTTCCTTTGATTTTCCTTGTCCCGATGGTCAAAAAAGGATCATCAGTTTGACTCCAAAAGTTGAATGAAGGTTCCAAAAACGAATATATTCAAACAAAATTCTCCTGGAACAGGGACAGTTTTAGCTCTTCCCATCGTTGCTCTCCTACTCTCAGCGAGTGATCATCTCTTTGCACTCAGAATTTTGTTCAATTTCCATGCCAGTGTTTGGAATTCTATGTTCAGGATACACATATGTATTACCACGGGGGCAGATTTTTCCTGGAATGAAAAGCACATTCAAAGAAGGTTAAGAAAAATTCTCCTTCCTTTTCCTTCAAATTTCCTTTTCCCTACAGTCAAAAATAATCATTGGTTTGACCCCACAATGTGAACAAACATTCCAAAAACTAATTTTGAACAAAATTCCCGCAGTACAGGTCCAGCTATAGTCCTATCTTTTCCCTTTGTTGCTCTTCTACTCTCTCCATCTCTCCCACAATCTCTCTGCATTCATAATTCTGTTCAGTTGTCATGCCAATGTTTGGAATTCTATGTTCAAATTTGTGATGCACATCACAATTATGGAAATGTTTTCCCAAATGAAAACCACATTTAAAGCAGTTCAAGAAAAAAAAAAATGAATTCTCCATCCTTTGCCTCCAATTTTTACTTGGCACTAGGGCCAAAAACGATTTTTTGTTTGACCCCACAAATTGTATAAACATTACAAAAACTAATTTTCAAACTAAAATTCTCCTGGTGCATGTCCAGCTATTATAGTAGCTCTTCCCTTATTTTCTTTCCCAGTCTCAGAGAATGGCCATCTCTCTGCACTCAAAATTTTGTTTAATGACCATTATTATTATTATTAGAGATGAGCGAAGAAATGAAAAATTCGATTCGACTGATTCGGCGAATTCGTGGACAATATTCGATTCGAGTCGAATAAATTCGCTGTGAATTTAACTTAAAAAAGGGTGTTTCTAGGCTTCAGAGAGACTTAATATTAGTGCAGAACACTGTACCTTTAATTTAAATGCCCTTGGAGTCTGCTGGGGAAGAGAAATAATACTGTCTGTCAGTATGACATGCAGATGAGTGCCGTCGATCTTAGAATCACTGCACACTTCACTCCTTTGGCCAGTCACGGGGCCAAAACCAGTGTTTGGAGCCACAGTGTGGCGGTGGAGGCAGCAGCAATGGGAGGCCATACAGCAACCTATGACAAAATGGAAACCAGCAGGAGCGTGAGGAGACCTGAAAGTGGCACATGGCAGAGTGGGAGCAATGGGAGGCGGTACAGGGACCCAGGTCACACTGTGGGCCCAGCAGCAGCGTGACCAGGCGGTACGGGGGCCCATGGCCGATATGGGGCTTGGTGGCACCTATGGAAGGCCTGTAATCTGCCAGCAACCTATGACAAAATGGACAACCGCAGGAGTGTGAGGAGATTTCAAAGTGGCACATGGCAGAGTGGAAGCAATGGGAGGCCGTACAGGGACCCAGGTCACACTGTGGGACCAGCATCAGCGTGACCAGGCGGTACGGGGGCCCATGGCCGATTTGACCTCATTCATCCCATAGTCCTGCCGACTCACGAATAGCGTGGCCTCCTCAAAGGGCCTGAGCAAGCGCAGGTGTCACACATGAGCTGACAATGGCTGACATCTAAGTTACACAGGGAGTACCTTTATCCGCTTTTAACATCAGGAAATCTGTGATGGCCTTTAGCTGTTCGTAAAGGCGGTCTAACATATGTAGGGTTGAATTACACCTTGTTGCAACGTCACAGCATGAGGAGGCGGTATATAGGGGCCCATGGCAGATTACATGTCTGGCAGCAGCAATGGGAGGCCCGTAATCTGCCAGCACCCTATGTCAAAAAATTTAACACACCAGCAGTGTGAAGAGACCTGAAAGTGGCACATGGCAGCAGAGTGTGGCAATGGAGACAGCAGCAATGGGAGGCCGTACAGGGACCCATGAGAGACTCTGGACTTGGCAGCAGCATGAGGAGGCGGTATATAGGGGCCCATGGCAGATTAGGGGCCTGGCAGCAGCTATGTGAGGCCCGTAATCTGCCTGCACCCTATGTCAAAAAATTTAACACACCAGCAGTGTGAAGAGACCTGAAAGTGGCACATGGCAGCAGAGTGTGGCGATGGAGACAGCAGCAATGGGAGGCCGTACAGGGACCCATGAGAGACTCTGGACTTGGCAGCAGCATGAGGAGGCGGTATATAGGGGCCCATGGCAGATTAGGGGCCTGGCAGCAGCTATGTGAGGCCCGTAATCTGCCTGCACCCTATGTCAAAAAATTAAACACACCAGCAGTGTGAAGAGACCTGAAAGTGGCACATGGCAGAGTGTGGCGATGGAGACAGCAGCAATGGGAGGCCGTACAGGGACCCATGACAGACTCTAGACTTGGCAGCAGCATGAGGAGGCGGTATATAGGGGCCCATGGCAGATTAGGGGCCTGGCAGCAGCTATGTGAGGCCCGTAATCTGCCTGCACCCTATGTCAAAAAATTAAACACACCAGCAGTGTGAAGAGACCTGAAAGTGGCACATGGCAGAGTGTGGCGATGGAGACAGCAGCAATGGGAGGCCGTACAGGGACCCATGAGAGACTCTAGACTTGGCAGCAGCATGAGGAGGCGGTATATAGGGGCCCATGGCAGATTAGGGGCCTGGCAGCAGCTATGTGAGGCCCGTAATCTGCCTGCACCCTATGTCAAAAAATTTAACACACCAGCAGTGTGAAGAGACCTGAAAGTGGCACATGGCAGCAGAGTGTGGCGATGGAGACAGCAGCAATGGGAGGCCGTACAGGGACCCATGAGAGACTCTGGACTTGGCAGCAGCATGAGGAGGCGGTATATAGGGGCCCATGGCAGATTAGGGGCCTGGCAGCAGCTATGTGAGGCCCGTAATCTGCCTGCACCCTATGTCAAAAAATTAAACACACCAGCAGTGTGAAGAGACCTGAAAGTGGCACATGGCAGAGTGTGGCGATGGAGACAGCAGCAATGGGAGGCCGTACAGGGACCCATGACAGACTCTAGACTTGGCAGCAGCATGAGGAGGCGGTATATAGGGGCCCATGGCAGATTAGGGGCCTGGCAGCAGCTATGTGAGGCCCGTAATCTGCCTGCACCCTATGTCAAAAAATTAAACACACCAGCAGTGTGAAGAGACCTGAAAGTGGCACATGGCAGAGTGTGGCGATGGAGACAGCAGCAATGGGAGGCCGTACAGGGACCCATGACAGACTCTGGACTTGGCAGCAGCATGAGGAGGCGGTATATAGGGGCCCATGGCAGATTAGGGGCCTGGCAGCAGCTATGTGAGGCCCGTAATCTGCCTGCACCCTATGTCAAAAAATTTAACACACCAGCAGTGTGAAGAGACCTGAAAGTGGCACATGGCAGCAGAGTGTGGCGATGGAGACAGCAGCAATGGGAGGCCGTACAGGGACCCATGAGAGACTCTGGACTTGGCAGCAGCATGAGGAAGCGGTATATAGGGGCCTATGGCAGATTAGGGGCCTGGCAGCAGCTATAGGAGGCCCATAATCTGCCAGCACCCTATGTCAAAAAATTCAACACACCAGCAGTGTGTGAGGAGACCTCAAAGTGGCACATGTTTGAGGCATGATTCATGGCGGATTTAGTCAGTTGTGTCAGGAACTGGTGGTTTGAAATCCAGACTAATCCACGCCTGATTCATTTTCACAAACGTGAGTCTCTCCACACTTTGGGTGGACAGTCGTGTCCTCCGCGGAGTTACAATACCTCCTGCCGCACTAAACACGCGCTCCGATGCCACGCTACTGGCCGGGCATGACAGCCTTTCAAGGGCAAATTCAGCTAGTTGGGGCCAAAGGTCAAGTTTCGTTGCCCAGTAGTCAAGGGGATTGTCTACCTCGGTTGGCAGGGTGCTGTCCAAGTAGGCCCAAGCCTGTTGTTTGAGCTCCTGCTCCAGGTCCACCTGATGCTGCTGCTGCTGCTGCGGCTGGTTAGTAGTTTCCTCACTGCGCTGGTGAAGAAAGCTACTCATCATCGACTGCAGACTGAGGCAGCCACTGCTGGTGGAGCTGCCACTGCTCCTACCACCCCACCCCTCCCCTGCTGCCATGCCAGCGGAACGCGAGCGCACAGGGCCCACAGTGTCTGAGGATGGACGTTGGCGCACAAAGGCAGAGACCAACTGACTACATAGGTGGTTTTTATAGTACGTAATTTTGGCCTCCCTCTCAGCAGGTGTGAAAAAGGCCACCATTTTGGACCGGTAGCGAGGGTCCAACAAGGTGGACAGCCAAAAGTCATCCCTCTGTCTGATGGTTATTATTCGGCTGTCGCTACGCAAGCAACCGAGCATGCTATGGGCCATTTGTGCCAAGGAATGCGAGGGACTCCCTGCCTCCATCTCCACAGCATACTGCCACGGTGCGTCTGGGTCCTCTGTCTCCTCCTCCTCCTCCTCTACCAGATGCTCCTGCTCCTCCACTCCTGTCCGCTGAGTGGAAAAACCACCCATTTCACTCAATAATTCCTGAGCACAAATGTCCTCCTCTACCTCCTCCTCTTCTTCCTGTCCTGCCCCCACAGGGGTCATGTGGCGTTGAGATCTGTGCGCCACGTCTACCGCACCCTGACCAGCCATTGTTAACAGCATTTGTTCCAGGACGTGCAACAGAGGAATGACGTCGTTCATCCCATAGTCCTGCCGACTCACGAATAGCGTGGCCTCCTCAAAGGGCCTGAGCAAGCGGCAGGTGTCACGCATGAGCTGCCAATGGCTGACATCTAAGTTACACAGGGGAGTACCTTTATCCGCTTGTAACATCAGGAAATCGGTGATGGCCTTTCGCTGCTCGTAAAGGCGGTCTAACATGTGTAGGGTTGAATTCCACCTTGTTGCAACGTCGCAGATCAGGCGATGCTGTGGAATTCCGTTCTGCCGCTGCAGCTCAAGGAGGGTGTGCTTTGCGGTGTAGGAATGGCTGAAATGCATGCACAGTTTACGTGACATTTTAAGGATGTCTTGCAGTGGGATGGTGGATTTTAGGAACCGCTTGACAACCAGATTGAACACGTGAGCCATGCATGGCGCATGGCACAACCTTCCTTGACGCAGAGCAGACACCATGTTCTTTCCGTTGTCAGTCAACATGGTTCCGATTTTCAGTTTGCGCGGAGACAGCCATCTGTCGATTTCTCTGTTCATTACACTCAGCAGTTCCTCCCCTGTGTGACTACGTTCGCCAAGGCATACCAGGTGCAGCACAGCGTGACACCGTTGCGCCCTGCACATGTGATATGCCGGTCGGGTAATGGGACTTGGCACGGGGGTGGCGGCTGAGGACACGGCGGAAAAAGAGGTGGTAGAGGCGGACATGCTTGCTGGACCAAGGACGTGCAAACGTGGAGGCAAAAGCGTCGTGACCTGTCCAAGTTGCTGGTGCGGCTGTGCCGGCACCACGTTCACCCAGTGGGCCGTAAATGACATGTACTGTCCCTGACCGTAGTTACAGCTCCACACGTCGGCGCTGCCGTGCACTTTGGCAGAGACCGACATGCTCAAAGACTGGCCCACCATCTCTTCTACATGTGAATGCAGGGCTGGCACTGCCTTTTGGGCAAAGAAATGACGGCTTGGCACTCTCCACCGCGGCGCGGCACAAGCCATCATTTCTCGGAAAGGTGCTGAGTCCACCAGTTGGAAAGGGAGGGACTGCAGCACCAGCAACTTGGACAGGAGGACGTTCAGCTTTTGCACCGTCGGGTGCGTGCTCGCAAACTGTTGTCTCTTGGATACGGATTCCAAGAAAGACTGTTGACGGAATCCGAGAAGAGGAGTAGCAGGAGAAGGAGCATCTGAACGAGCGGAAGATGCCAATGAGCGACAACTCCCCTCAGCAGAGGTGTTGGAGCCTTGACTGGCTGATAGAGGGCGATTGACGACGTCGGGTGACGGAGCAAGTAACGGAGCGGGTGATGGAGCGGGGGCTGGGGCAGGCAGAACCGCCGTATGTTTATCACGGTTTTCCCAGGCCACCGAATGGTGACGCTGCATATGCTGACGCAACGCTGTAGTCCCAACATGGGCCCCCTGGCCACGCTTGCATTTCTGGCCACATAGTCGACATACGGCTACGTTTACTTCCTCGGGCGGCTTGAGGAAAAATTGCCACACCACCGAGTAGGAAACTTTGCCCCCGCTACTCTTCACTGGCTGACTGCTACTTCCTCCGTGCGCACCGGCACCACTACTGGCCGTGGTGGTAGGCTGCAGTGGAGCTGGTGCTCTACTCCGTGGACGTTTGGCTCCACTGACACTGATGCGACCCTGCTGCTGTCTCCTGGGCAACCCACCGACTGTTTTGCTCGCTGCCAAGCTGCCACCCTCTTCTCCTGATGATGCGGAAGAAATTGCCTGATGACGACGAGGCTGCCAAGTGCGATCAACCTCCTCATCATCAAGTAGGGTCTCCGCCTCACTACTAGCCCCCTCGGCTGCGTCTGGGTCAGGAGACAGACCTGTCTCTAGACCGGCT
Organism: Staurois parvus; assembly: GCF_062004578.1. NCBI lineage: Eukaryota > Metazoa > Chordata > Amphibia > Anura > Ranidae > Staurois > Staurois parvus. The sequence goes on from NW_028320557.1 coordinate 49,566, forward strand.
ACCGAGCCACTCTCCTCGCCAGTACTTGTTCGCTTGGCTGCTGAAAAGGCCGATGTCTCCCCCCGTTCCTGACCGCCCTCTGTTAGCTCTTCCTCACTGTACAGTGGGGCTGAGCCCACAGCATGCGATACTTCGCTTGGTGAGGGAACAGCAAAGGACAGGGGCAGGTAGAGGACACGTGATTTCAGTGGGCTTGGTCCCGGGCCATGCCAACTAACGGTTGTGTCTGACGTACCCACCGACCGTTGGCTGTAGGTGTCAGAGGTGACCTGGGAAGAGGAAGACGACCGAGCCAACCAATCAATGACGGCAGGGTTGTCGGTGGAGACACGACCGCTGGATGACACCGGGAGCACTGGCCTCTGGCTGCGAATACTGCTGCCTCGACCCCTTCCTCTGCTGCCACGTCTGCTCGCTCCTAAAACATTGCCTCCTCTGCCACTCCTCTGCATGTTGTCTGACATACTATTTAATTCAACGATTAGGTGTCCCTGAGTAACAATTCTCTGGCACTCAGTAACAATTCTGTCTGTCCCTGAGTATGAATTCTGTGGCCCTGAGTAACAATTCTGTGTCTGTGCGAGTAACAATTCTGTGTCTGTGCGAGTAACAATTCTGTGTCTGTGCAAGTAACAATTTTGTGTCTGTGCGAGTAACAATTCTCTGGCACTCAGTAACAATTCTGTCTGTCCCTGAGTAACAATTCTCTGGCACTCAGTAACAATTCTGTCTGTCCCTGAGTAACAATTCTCTGGCACTCAGTAACAATTCTGTCTGTCCCTGAGTATGAATTCTGTGGCCCTGAGTAACAATTCTGTGTCTGTGCGAGTAACAATTCTGTGTCTGTGCAAGTAACAATTTTGTGTCTGTGCGAGTAACAATTCTCTGGCACTCAGTAACAATTCTGTCTGTCCCTGAGTAACAATTCTCTGGCACTCAGTAACAATTCTGTCTGTCCCTGAGTATGAATTCTGTGGCCCTGAGTAACAATTCTGTGTCTGTGCGAGTAACAATTCTGTGTCTGTGCAAGTAACAATTTTGTGTCTGTGCGAGTAACAATTCTCTGGCACTCAGTAACAATTCTGTCTGTCCCTGAGTAACAATTCTCTGGCACTCAGTAACAATTCTGTCTGTCCCTGAGTAACAATTCTCTGGCACTCAGTAACAATTCTGTCTGTCCCTGAGTAACAATTCTCTGGCACTCAGTAACAATTCTGTCTGTCCCTGAGTAACAATTCTCTGGCACTCAGTAACAATTCTGTGTCTGTGCGAGTAACAATTCTGTGTCTGTGCAAGTAACAATTTTGTGTCTGTGCGAGTAACAATTCTCTGGCACTCAGTAACAATTCTGTCTGTCCCTGAGTAACAATTCTCTGGCACTCAGTAACAATTCTGTCTGTCCCTGAGTAACAATTCTCTGGCACTCAGTAACAATTCTGTCTGTCCCTGAGTAACAATTCTCTGGCACTCAGTAACAATTCTGTCTGTCCCTGAGTATGAATTCTGTGGCCCTGAGTAACAATTCTGTGTCTGTGCGAGTAACAATTCTGTGTCTGTGCAAGTAACAATTTTGTGTCTGTGCGAGTAACAATTCTCTGGCACTCAGTAACAATTCTGTCTGTCCCTGAGTAACAATTCTCTGGCACTCAGTAACAATTCTGTCTGTCCCTAAGTAACAATTCTCTGGCACTCAGTAACAATTCTGTCTGTCCCTGAGTATGAATTCTGTGGCCCTGAGTAACAATTCTGTGTCTGTGCGAGTAACAATTCTGTGTCTGTGCAAGTAACAATTTTGTGTCTGTGCGAGTAACAATTCTCTGGCACTCAGTAACAATTCTGTCTGTCCCTGAGTAACAATTCTCTGGCACTCAGTAACAATTCTGTCTGTCCCTGAGTAACAATTCTCTGGCACTCAGTAACAATTCTGTCTATCCCTGAGTATGAATTCTGTGGCCCTGAGTAACAATTCTGTGTCTGTGCGAGTAACAATTCTGTGTCTGTGCAAGTAACAATTTTGTGTCTGTGCGAGTAACAATTCTCTGGCACTCAGTAACAATTCTGTCTGTCCCTGAGTAACAATTCTCTGGCACTCAGTAACAATTCTGTCTGTCCCTGAGTAACAATTCTCTGGCACTCAGTAACAATTCTGTCTGTCCCTGAGTAACAATTCTCTGGCACTCAGTAACAATTCTGTCTGTCCCTGAGTAACAATTCTCTGGCACTCAGTAACAATTCTGTCTGTCCCTGAGTATGAATTCTGTGGCCCTGAGTAACAATTCTGTGTCTGTGCGAGTAACAATTCTGTGTCTGTGCAAGTAACAATTTTGTGTCTGTGCGAGTAACAATTCTCTGGCACTCAGTAACAATTCTGTCTGTCCCTGAGTAACAATTCTCTGGCACTCAGTAACAATTCTGTCTGTCCCTGAGTAACAATTCTCTGGCACTCAGTAACAATTCTGTCTGTCCCTGAGTATGAATTCTGTGGCCCTGAGTAACAATTCTGTGTCTGTGCGAGTAACAATTCTGTGTCTGTGCAAGTAACAATTTTGTGTCTGTGCGAGTAACAATTCTCTGGCACTCAGTAACAATTCTGTCTGTCCCTGAGTAACAATTCTCTGGCACTCAGTAACAATTCTGTCTGTCCCTGAGTAACAATTCTCTGGCACTCAGTAACAATTCTGTCTGTCCCTGAGTAACAATTCTCTGGCACTCAGTAACAATTCTGTCTGTCCCTGAGTAACAATTCTCTGGCACTCAGTAACAATTCTGTCTGTCCCTGAGTAACAATTCTCTGGCACTCAGTAACAATTCTGTCTGTCCCTGAGTAACAATTCTGTCTGTCCCTGAGAATGAATTCTGTGGCCCTGAGTAAGAATTCTCTGGCACTCAGTAACAATTCTGTCTGTCCCTGAGTAACAATTCTCTGGCACTCAGTAACAATTCTGTCTGTCCCTGAGTAAAAATTCTGTGGCCCTAATAACGTTTCTGTGGCCCTAAGTAACAATTCTCTGGCACTGAGTAACAATTCTGTCTGTCCCTGAGTATGAATTCTGTGGCCCTAACTAGCGTTTCTTTGTCCCTAAATAACGATTCTGTGGCCCTCATTAACAAGTCTGTGTCCCTGAGTAATGGTTCTCTGTCCCTAAGTAACTTCTCTCTGTCCCCAATTCTCGTTTCTGTGGCCCTAACTCTGTCCCTGTCCCTAGTACAGAGCGGTCTGCCTCTGTTCAATGACTGCAGGCAAATGAAGATTTCCAAAATGGCCGCTATATATACCTCGACCATTACACAGTGCTGGCTGGCTGGCTGCTGATTGGCTGATGCGATCACATGTCGTTGAGGAATGCATTATGGGGCAGCGCGCCTTGTCTGCGCGCCTTCCCCGACATCCCCGCTCCGTCGCCGCACATGTCAGCCGCCATTTTCGGAAAAATTTCGATTCGCGCGTCCGAATTAGGCTGTTTTTCGGATTCGGCACGAATCGAAATTTTTCCGATATTCGACTCGAATTCCACTTCGGATACTTCGATTCGCTCATCTCCAATTATTATACAGTATTTATAAAGCGGGACAGAACATGTGACAGAACAATACCAATACAATGCAAAACATGAGGGGATTGAGGGCCCTGCTCTTTCGAGCTTACAATCTAGGAGGGAGGGGATGGTGGTACAGGAGGAGATAGCTGTGGGGGATGGAGTGGTAGGAAGAGTGGAGGAGGTCGGCAAGTTAGCAGGGGGTGGGGTAGGCTTCCCTGAAGAGATGGGTTTTCAGGGTGCGCCTAAAGGAGAGGAGAGTAGGTGATAATCTGATGGGTTGGGGCAGGGAGTTCCAGAGGATGGGTGACACCCTGGAGAAGTCCTGGAGGCGGGCATGGGAGGAGGAGACCAGGGAACTAGAGAGAAGGAGGTCTTGTGAGGAGCGGAGTGTGCGTGTTGGGTGGTACTTGGATATTAGGTCAGTGATGTAGTTTGGGGCAGTATGGTGGACGGCTTTGTACGTCAGCGTTAGGATTTTGAATTTGATCCGTTGCACAATCAGAAGCCAGTGGAGGGATTGGCAGAGGGGGGTGGAGGACACTGAGTGGAGGCCAGTGGAGGGATTGGCAGAGGGGGGTGGAGGACACTGAGTGGAGGCCAGTGGAGGGATTGGCAGAGGGGGGTGGCGGAGATGGAGCAGTTGGAAAGGTGAATGAGTCTGGCTGCCGTATTCAGGATGGACTGAAGCGGGGATAGCCAGCGGCGAGGCAGGCCAGTGAGGAGGGAGTTGCAGTAGTCGAGTCGTGATATGATGAGGGAGTGGATGAGCTGTTTAGTGGTTTCTGGGGTTAGGAACGTGCGGATTTTGGCGATGTTGGGGAGGTGGAGTCTGCATGTTGCGGAGGTGGAGTCTGCACGAGTTTGTTAAAGATTGGACTTGGGGCTGGAAGGATAGGTTGGAGTCCAGAATGACACCAAGTACTCTGGCCAGCGGGGCGGGTTTGATGGTGGCGTTGTTGGATGAGATGGAGAAGTCAATGGGGGGTGGTGTCCGGGCTGGGGGGAAGACGAGAAGCTCGGTTTTGGAGAGGTTCAGTTTAAGGAAGTGGAGTGACATCCAGTCTGATATGTCGCTCAGTAGGTGTGTGATTCGGGCAGAGACCGAGGGGGTGAGGTGGGGGGTTGAGAGATAGATTTGTGTGTCGTCGGCATAGAGGTGGTAGTTGAAGCCGTGAGAGTGTATGAGTTGGCCAAGGGAGGAGGTGTAGATGTAGAAGAGAAGGGGCCCGAGGACAGAGCCTTGAGGGACCCCAACAGAGAGGGGGAGTGAGGGGGAGGTGGTAGCATTATAGGTAACGCTGAAAGAGCGTTGTGACAGGTAGGATGAGAGCCAGGAGAGAGCAGAATCTCTGAGGCCGAGGGAGTGTAGTTTTTTAAGGGTGGTCGACTGTGTCGAAGGCCGCAGAAAGGTCAAGGAGTAGGAGCACTGAATAGTGGCCATTAGCTTTGGCGGTTAGCAGGTCGTTGGAGAGTATGAGTAAGACAGTTTTGGTGGAGTGTAGGGGACGGAAGCCGGACCATGCCAATGTCTGGAATTTCGGAATGCACGTGAGCGTTACCATAGGGACAAATTTTTCCCAAAATGAAAACCACATTTAAAGAAGTTAGAGAAAAATTCTCCATCCTTTTCCTTCAATTTTCCTTGTCCTTACGGTCAAAAATGATTGTCGGTTTGTCCCCACAAATTGAACAATTAAGCAAAATTCCAAAAGCTAATTTTGAACAAAATTTGCTAGGTGTATGGTCAGCTATAGTCCTAGCTCGTCTCTGTTCCTTTCCTACTCTCAGAATCTCTTTGCACTAAAAATTTTGTCCAATTGCCATGCCTATGTTTGGAATCCTATGTTCCATTTGGGGATGTTCATCACATATATGGACAATTGAAACCCACATTCTTTTCCTTCAAGTTTCCTTGTCCCTACGGTCAAAAATGATTGTCGGTTTGACCCCACAAATTGAACAAAATTCCAAAAGCTAATTTTGAACAAAATTCTCTAGGTGACCAGCTATGGTCCTAATGCTTCTCTTTGTTGCTTTTCTACTCTCAGGATATCTTTGCACTAAACATTTTGTCCAATTGCCATGCCTATGTTTGGAATCTTATGTTCGATTTTGGGATGTACATCATATTTATGGACCCACATAATTTTCCTTCAAATTTCCTTGGCACTACGTTAAAAAAAATTTGCTGGTTTGACACCCCAAATTGAATAAACATTCCAAAAACTAATTTCTTTGAACAAACTTCTCGGTGTGTATGGACAGCTATAGTCCTAACTCATCGTTGCTCTCCTACTCTTCAAGAATCTCTCTCCACCCAAAATTTAGTTCAATTTCCATTCCAATTTATGGAATTTTCCATTCAATTTTGGGATGAACATCCGGGGGTGTATTTACCACAAGGCAAACAAGGCACTTGCCTAGGGCGGCATTTTTCAGGGGGGAAGCACCTCCCCCCAGAAGAAGGGATGAAAGAAGGGACACACTCATCATGGGAGCCATTTGGGACCCAAGAGAGGCTGCGGGCTGCTTAATGGTGAATGTAGAGCCTGGCTTTCGTTCCCGGAGATGTCCAGAGCTGTGAAGATGAGGGACTCTCTGTCGCTGGGGTGGGGGGGTAGTGGAAGGCTCTCCCGGGTGGGGGACAGGGGAGTTGTTGGTCAATGTAAGACTCTCTCCTCGGAAGGGGGAAGGGGGGTTGTGTTGGTCGGTGTCCGTGGGGGCAGACGATGTTTGTGCTGCACACAACCTAAATACACCACTGTGAATATCACAATTCTGGACAATTTTTTCCAAACGAAGGCCAAATTCACAGCAGTTTGAGAAAAAAATTCTCCATCTTTTACCTTCAATTTTCCTTGGCACTACAGTCAAAAACAATTGCCGGTTTGACCCCACAAAGTGAAAGAATGTTCCAAAAACGAATTTCTTTGAATGAAATGAAGCCGCAGTCCTAGCTCGTCACTTCATCGCTCTTCTATTCTCAAAGAGCGACATCTCTACGCACTTACAAAACTTGCTCAATTACCATGCCAATGTTTGGAATACTATGTTAAATTGTAGGATGCGCATGCAAATGAGAAGAACCACAAATTCCCTAAACGAAAACCACATTCACAGTAGTTGGAGAAAAAAAGCTCCATCCTTTTCCTTCAATTTTCCTTGTCCATATGGACAGCACAGTGGCTTAGTGGTTAGCACGTTTGCCGTCCAGTAAATGGGTCATGGGTTTGATTCCCAACCATGGTGCCTCCTGCATGGAGTTTGCATGTTCTCCCTGTGCTTGTGTGGGTTTCCTCCCACACCCCAAAGACATGCTGGTAGGTTAATCGACTCCTGTCTAAATTGTCCTAGTTTTATCCCTGGCCATGCAGAATCTCCTGCATGGTGGGGGTTGGGGAAAGACCTGCCAACCTACCCTGTAAAATAATTGCTAAGAGAATTCATGGAAAAAGTTGCTTACAAGTGACGGTCCATGCAATCACCAAGGGTTGGATATGACTAGATAGATGGATGAAAATAATCATTTTGACCAAAATTCGCCGGGCGTATGGCCAACTGTAGCCCTATCTCTTCCCTTCACTGCTTTCTTCCTCTCGGAGAACGGCTGTCTCTCTGCACTCAAAATTTTGCTCAATTGCCATGCCAATGTTTGTGATTATTGTGTTCAATTTTAGGATGTACATCACAATTATGGACAATTTTTCCTAAATGAAGACGACGTTTACAGCGGTTTGAGAAAAAATTCTCCATCCTTTTCCTTCAATTTTCCTTGGCACTACAGACAACCCCACATAATGAAGGAACGTTTCAAAACAAATTTATTAAAAAAAAAATTTCTCCAGGTGTATGTCCAGCTATTGCCCTAGCTCTTCACTCCACTGCTCTTCACTCTCAGACAGCGGCATCTCTCTGCACTCACAATTTTGGTCAATTGCCATTCCAATGTTTAGAATTCTATGTTAAATTTTGGGATGCACATTAGAATAACCACACATTTTTTTTTAATGAAAAACACATTTACAGAAGTCTGAGAAAAATTCTCCATCCTTTTCCTATAGCCCTAGTTCTTCCCTTCGTTGCTTTCCTATTCTCAGAAAATGACCATCTCTCTGCACTCAAAATTTTGCTTAATTGCCATACCAATGTTCAGAATTCTACAGTCAATTTTGGGATACACATCACAATTGTTGACAATTTTCCACAGAATGAAAAATATATTTTTTTTGAGAAAACATTTTCCATCCTTTTTCCTTGGATTTTCCTTGTCCCTACGATTGAAAATGATTCCCCAGATGTATGCCCAGCTTTGCCCTAGTACTTCCCTTCATTGCTTTCCTATTCTCAGAGAATGACCATCTCTCTGCACTAAAAATTTTGCTTAATTGCCATACCAATGTTCGGAATTCTACAGTCGATTTTGGGATACACATCGCAATTGTTGACAGTTTTCCACAGAATGAAAAATATATTTTTGTTGAGAAAACATTTTCCATCCTTTTCCTTTGATTTTCCTTTGCACTGCTGTCAAAAAACGATTGTCAGTTTGATCCAGGGGCGGACTGACCATTGGGGTACTCGGGCACTGCCCGAGGGCCTGGGGTCAGTAGGGGGCCCCATGAGATGTCCCTGTTACCTTTTCATAGGCTTTTTTGGGTGTGATTTGAGTGTGGGCGAGGACACAGGGGCCCCATGATCCCCTATTGCCCGGGGGCCCCATGAGTTGTCAGTCCACCCCTGGTTTGATCCCACATATTGAACAAGCTTTCCAACAGCTACATTTGAGCAAAATTATCCTTGTGTATGGCCAGCTGTAGTCTTATCTCTTCCATCCTCTTCTTTCAATTTTGCTTGTCCCTACGGTCGTAAATGATTGTTTCGAGCAAAATTTCCCAGATGTATGGCCAGCTATAGCCCTAGCTCTTCCCTTCATTGCTTTCCTATTCTTAGAGACCATCTCTCTGCACTCAAAATTTTGCTTAATTGCCATGCCAATGTTTAGAATTCTACAGTTTTTGGGATACACATCGCAATTGTTGACAATTTTTCCCAAAATGAAAATTATATTTTTTTTGAGAAAACATTTTCCATCCTTTTCCCTTCAATTTTTCTTGTCCCTAAGGTCAAAAACGATTGTCAGTTTGATCCCACATATTGAACAAGCTTTCCAACAGCTAAATTTGAGCAAAATTCCTCTGGTGTATGGCCAGCTATAGTTCTAGTTCTTTCCTTCGTTGCTTTCCTATTCTCAGAGAATGACCATCTCTCTGCGCTCAAATTTTGCTTAATTGCCATGCCAATGTTTGGAAATCTAGTTTTTGGGATACACAACGCAATTGTTGACAATTTTTACCAAATGAAAATTATATTTTTTTTGAGAAAACATTTTCCATCCTTTTTTCCTTCGATTTTCCTTGGCACTACGGTCAAAAACGATTGTCCGATTGACCCCACATATTGAACTAACTTTCCAACAGCTAAATTTGAGCAAAATTATCCTTGTGTATGGCCAGCTGTAGTCTTATCTCTTCCATCCTCTTCCTTCAATTTTGTTTGTCTCTACGGTCGAAAATGATTGTTTCGAGCAAAATTCCCCAGATATATGCCCAGCTTTGCCCTAGTTCTTCCCTTCGTTGCTTTCCTATTCTCAGAGAATGACCATCTCTCTGCGCTCAAAATTTTGCTTAATTGCCATGCCAATGTTTGGAATTTTAAAGTCAATTTTGGGATACACATCGCAATTGTTGACAATTTTCCCCAGAATGAAAATTATATTTTTTTTGAGAAAACATTTTCCATACTTTTCCTTCGATTTTCCTTGGCACTACGGTCAAAAACGATTGTCAGTTTGACTCCACAAATGCCAGAAACTAATTTAGAAGCAAAATTCCTCTGGTGTATAGCCAGCTATAGCCCTAGTTCTTCCCTTCGCTGCTTTCCTATTCTCAGAGAATGACCATCTCTCTGCACTCAAAATTTTGGTCAATCGCCATTCCAATGTTTGTAATTCTATGTTAAATTTTGGGATGCACATTAGAATAACCACATATTTTTTTGAAAAGAAAAACACATTTACAGAAATTTGAGAAAAATTATCCATCCTTTTCCTATAGCCCTAGTTCTTCCCTTCGTTGCTTTCCTATTCTCAGAGAATGACCATCTCTCTGCGCTCAAATTTTGCTTAATTGCCATGCCAATGTTTGGAATTCTACAGTTTTTGGGATACACATCACAATTGTTGACAATTTTTCCCAAAATGAAAATTATATTTTTTTTGAGAAAACATTTTCCATCCTTTTTCCTTCGATTTTCCTTGTCCCTACGGTCAAAAACGATTGTCAGTTTGACCCCACATATTGAACAAATTTTCCATCAGCTAAATTTGAGCAAAGTTATCCTTGTGTATGGCCAGCTGTAGTCTTACCTCTTCCATCCTTTTCCTTCAATTTTCCTTGTCCCTACAGTCAAAAATGATTGTTTCGAGCAAAATTCCCCAGATGTATGGCCAGCTATAGCCCTAGTTCTTTCCTTCGTTGCTTTCCTATTCTCAGAGAATGACCATCTCTCTGCGCTCAAAATTTTGCTTAATTGCCATGCCAATGTTTGGAATTCTACAGTTTTTGGGATACACATCGCAATTGTTGACAATTTTGTCCAAAATGAAAATTATATTTTTTTTGAGAAAACATTTTCCATCCTTTTTCCTTGGATTTTCCTTGGCACTGCGGTCAAAAACGATTGTCCGTTTGACCTCACAAATGCCAAAAACTAATTTTGAAGCAAAATTCCCCAGATGTATGCCCAGCTTTGCCCTAGTTCTTCCCTTCGTTGCTTTCCTATTCTCAGAGAATGACCATCTCTCTGCATTCAAAATTTTGCTTAATTGCCATGCCAATATTTGGAATTCTACAGTTTTTGGGATACACATCGCAATTGTTGACAGTTTTTACCAAATAAAAATTATATTTTTTTTGAGAAAACATTTTCCATCCTTTTTCCTTCGATTTTCCTTGTCCCTACGGTCAAAAACGATTGTCAGTTTGACCCCACATATTGAACAAATTTTCCAACAGCTAAATTTGAGCAAAGTTATCCTTGTGTATGGCCAGCTGTAGTCTTACCTCTTCCATCCTTTTCCTTCAATTTTCCTTGTCCCTACAGTCAAAAATGATTGTTTCGAGCAAAATTCCCCAGATGTATGGCCAGCTATAGCCCTAGTTCTTTCCTTCGTTGCTTTCCTATTCTCAGAGAATGACCATCTCTTTGCGCTCAAAATTTTGCTTAATTGCCATGCCAATGTTTGGAATTCTACAGTCGATTTTGGAATACACAATTTTTGACAATTTTTCCAAAATGAAAATTATATTTTTTTTAAGAAAACATTTTCCATCCTTTTTCCTTGGATTTTCCTTGGCACTGCGGTCAAAAACGATTGTCCGTTTGACCTCACAAATGCCAAAAACTAATTTTGAAGCAAAATTCCCCAGATGTATGCCCAGCTTTGCCCTAGTTCTTCCCTTCGTTGCTTTCCTATTCTCAGAGAATGACCATCTCTCTGCATTCAAAATTTTGCTTAATTGCCATGCCAATATTTGGAATTCTACAGTTTTTGGGATACACATCGCAATTGTTGACAGTTTTTACCAAATAAAAATTATATTTTTTTTGAGAAAACATTTTCCATCCTTTTTCCTTCGATTTTCCTTGTCCCTACGGTCAAAAACGATTGTCAGTTTGACCCCACATATTGAACAAATTTTCCAACAGCTAAATTTGAGCAAAGTTATCCTTGTGTATGGCCAGCTGTAGTCTTACCTCTTCCATCCTTTTCCTTCAATTTTCCTTGTCCCTACAGTCAAAAATGATTGTTTCGAGCAAAATTCCCCAGATGTATGGCCAGCTATAGCCCTAGTTCTTTCCTTCGTTGCTTTCCTATTCTCAGAGAATGACCATCTCTTTGCGCTCAAAATTTTGCTTAATTGCCATGCCAATGTTTGGAATTCTACAGTCGATTTTGGGATACACAATTTTTGACAATTTTTCCAAAATGAAAATTATATTTTTTTTAAGAAAACCTTTTTCATCCTTTTTCCTTGGATCTTCCTTGGCACTATGGTCAAAAACGATTGTCAGTTTGACCCCACAAATACCAGAAACTAATTTCGAAGCATAATTCCTCTGGTGTTTGGCCAGCTATAGCCCTAGTTCTTCCCTTCTTCGCTCTCCTACTCCAAGTGAGACGCCATCTCTCGGCACTCCATCTATTGCACTCCTTGGGCGAAGACTTTGATAGCTGTAAATCTGGTGACAGATAGGGGGCGACATTCCTATCGTTCACTTTGACAGCGGTACATGCCCTTGCACCGCTCCCAACACGGCCCCCGATGTTTTTTTTCCATTCCTACAGGGCACCGTAGCTTGTAACGAGCCCGGGGAAAGCAGATTTCAGATCTTACGAAGCTAACCGCCCTCGGCAAGTGACAGGAAGAAAATAGAACTGCTTTATTTCCATCAACACGAGATATCCAGGTACACTCAGCGCAGAATTCTCCCGCTTTTAAAGTGTTCTCTTGGAGAATTTATGGCGGCCCGTTTGGAATTAGAAATTGATGCTTTTAAAATGTAAATCCAACGCTAAAAAAAGCATTTAAGCCCAGACGGTTGAAATGATTCTTTTAATAATTTGCTGCGCTTTATTTATTTATTTTTTTTCCTCGCCGCGCAGGAAGCAGATGGCGAGGGTTTTTTTTTTTTTTTTTTTACCAGCTTCTGCCGTTATTCTCAGCAGGCTATGGTAAGGGAAAAAAAAAAAAAAAAAAAAAAGAGGAGCATTTTATATCACTGTAAAAAGGAGCTCTGGACTTAAAATAACACATCGAATTTATTGCCGCGTGCAACGAGAAACCAGAATAGTTTTAACACACACCGTGTGCAAACACTGAACGTGCCCATTTGGCAGCCCGGTAATAAGAAACCTTTTGTTAAAAAAATGAGCTTGAGTAGGGGTGTTGTAGCAGCTTGTGTAGCTCCGACGAGGCCTAGATGACAGGGGGTCTCATGGTAGGAAATGGAGGAAAGGAGGGTAATGTACCATGTCAAGCATTTTCTAGAGAACTTTGCGCTTTTCAGATACGGTTCTCTTTAAAGCTGAACTTAACCCCTTCACGCCGGCGCCTCCCGGCCCTTTAAGAGTTTCAGAAGCCGGGAGGCGGGGCGGGGTTTAGGGTCACGGCGGTCACATGATCGGGAAAGGTCCCGATCGAAAGAGGAGATCGGGACCTTTCTGTGAGTACCGGACATGTGCTGGGAGCAGGCAGGGCGCGCGCTCTCGGCACATATGTCCTTTTTTAATAGAACACAAATGTGCGGCCGCTCGGCGTCTAGGCCCACACGCCGGGAGGCCGCACATTTGCGTTCGGCCGTTGCGAAGAGGTTAAACAATCATCTAAATGTACTATAACATGACTGCATGTAAGTTGAGCAACACTCTGGCTTGGCCCCCGGGGTGTATTTACCACAAGGCAAACAAGGCATTTGCCTAGGGTGGCATTTTTTACGGGGGGGCAGCACTGCCCCTTGGAAGAAGGGACACACATGGCATGGGGACCTGGTGGGATCCGAGAGAGGCTGCGGGTTTCATGACGGTGTATGCCCAGCCTGACTCTCGTTCCTGGGGACATCTGGAGCTGTGAAGGTGAGTGCGTTTTTCTTAAGGCTCTCTCGGGTGGGAGGCAGGGGTGTTGTTGGTCAATGTCAGGCTCTCTCTACAGGGAGGGGGGGCAATTTCTGTGTTGCCTAGGGCAGCACAAAACCTAAATACATCACTGCTTGGCCTACCCATGTGGTGGACTATGGTTCCTTCTGGGTCTCCCCAGAATGGACAGGGTGGGACACCAGGACTTCAACCCTTTTGAATTCCCGAGGTTGCAGTCTAGCCCAGCCTAACCAGAACCTAGACACTCTATACAACCCACTCTTGGTCCAACTTATTCCCCAGATACAGAGTAAACAGGTGGCGCACACACCAAGTGCATTATCCAAGGTCCTCTTCATGCTCCCTCAGAAAGGTGTGTATCTATTCTGATGAACGATTAGTCAACAATTGGCCGTACTGGGTACACATAATGGTGGCTCAGCCCAGCCTAACCAGAACCCAGGTCCTTCATCCAATCCACTCTTGGTTCCACTCATTCCCCAGGCACAAGCCCATGCCCAGGAGCGGTCCCCTATTGGTACAGAATAAACAGAGTCCTCCTCATGCTCCCTCAAAAAGGTGTGAATCTATTCTGATGAACGATTAGTCAACAATTGACCATACTGGGTACACATAATGGTGACTTAGCCCAGCCTAACCAGACCCCAGGCCCTTCATCCAACTCACTCTTAGTCCCATTCATTCCCCAGGCACAAGCCCATGCCCGGGAGGGGTCCCCTATTGGTATAAAATAAACAAAGTCCTCCTCATGCTCTCTCAGAAAGGTGTGTATCAGGGGCGGACTGACAACTCTTGGGGCCCCCAGGCAATAGGGGATCATGGGGCCCCTGTGTCCTTGCCCAAACTCAAAAAAGCCTATGAAAAAGGTACCAGGAGCATCTCATGGGGCCCCCTACTGACCCCGGGCCCTCGGGCAGTGCCTGAGCTTCCAAATGGTCAGTCCACCCCTGGTGTGTATCTATTTTGATGAACGATAAGTCAACAATTGGCCGTACTGGGTACACATAATGGTGACTCAGTCCAGCTAACCAGAACCCAGGCCCTTCATCCAACCCACTCTTGGTCCCACTCATTCCCCAGGCACAAGCCCATGCCCAGAAGCGGTCCCCTATTGGTACAGAATAAACAGAGTCCTCCTCATGCTCCCTCATAAAGGTGTGTATCTATTTTGATGAACGATTAGTCAACAATTGACCATACTGGGTACACACAATGGTGACTTAGCCCAGCCAAACCAGAACCTAGGCCCTTCATCCAATCCACTCTTAGTCCCGCTCATTCCCAAGGCACAAGCCAATGCCCTAGAGTAGTCCCTATTTAGTACAGTAAAAAGTCCACACCTGACTTCCTAGGAAGGTTGGGGGTCTATTCAGGGAACAGTCAGATATAAAGCGCAATAATAATTACGACCCAGCCCAGCCTAACCAGAACCCAGGCCCTTCATCCAATCCACTCTTGGTCCCACTCATTCCCCAGGCACAGGCCCATTCCCAAGAGTAATCCCCATTTAGTACAGTAGAAAACTCCACACCTGGCTTTCTAGGAAGGGAACAGTCAGGGAACAGTCAGAAATACAGCGCAATAATAATTGCGACCCAGCCCAGCCTAACCAGAACCCAGGCCCTTCATCCAACCCCTTCTCAGTTCCACTCATTCAATTAGGCACAAATCTATACCCAAGACTGTCCCCCATTGGTACGGAATAAGCAGAGTCCACTACAGGCTCCCTATAAAAAGGGCGTGTTTCTATTCTGGCAAAATATAAGTGAACAATCAACTGTACTGGGTAATGGTGGCAACCCAACCTGACTTTACCAGAACCCAGACCTTCATCCAGCTTGCTCTCAGTTCCATTCATTCCCTAGGCACAAACCCATGCCCAGGACTAGTCCTCTACTGGTACAGAATGTGCAGAGTCCATTATAGGCTCCCTTGGAAGGCCATGTTTTAATTCTAATGAAAGATAATTGAGGCACAAGCCCATATCCAAGGGTAATCCCCCACTGGTACAGAATCAAGTCCACACTAGTCTTCCTAGGAAGGGCATGTATCTATACTGATGAACGATAAGTAAGCAACCAATTGTACTGATTGATAGTTGCAACCCGGCCCAGCTTAACCAGAACCTAGGTCCTCCGTGAAACCCACTCTCAGCCCCACTCATTTCCTGGACACAAACCCATTCTTAAGTGTAGTCCACCATTGGTATAGAATAAAGAGAGTCCACATCAGACTCCTTAGAACATGAATCTATTCTGACAACAGATAAGTGAACAATCAGTCATAATGGGAAAGGGGCACATTGCTGGAATCGATTGTATCAAGTCCTAATGATGAGATATAGAGAGAGTGATAGAGAGATAAATCTCTGCCCTTGTTGAAGGTGGAACAGTGTTCTGACATTCTTAGTGAATGCTGTGAGTTGTACCCCGGCCTCCAGTGGCGTATTTGCCGCAATGCAAAAAAGGCATTGCGGCAAAAAAAAAGGCAACACTGGTTGTCTGGTTGTCCTGTGTGCCCTGTGCTCCGCCTGCAGCCGCCTGTTCCTGTCTGATGACATCGCATCAGTGACCGGGAGCAGATGGTGCTGTGTATGAGGAGGAGAACCGGGGCTGGGCGGCAGGTGGAAGAGCGGAGTGAGGGGAGGTGGGAAAGTGGCCAGGAGACTCCGGGAAGGGCATGATATAGGCAGTACTGATGGAGCAGAGCGCTGTCAGTGGGAATGAAGACATCGAAAAATAGAAAAATGGTTTCATTCATTTCACTATTCACCATTTTTACCATTTTTAGCTGTCTGCAATTGTGGCATTCTGACCACTACTGTAAAGAGGACATTCTTCCCACTGACCACCAACGTAGAGGACATTTTTCTCACTACCCAACTTTGTAAGGAGCATTCTTTCCACTGACTACCAATGTAAGGGACATTCTTCCCACTGACCACCAATGTAAGGGACATTCTTCCCACTGACCACCAATGTAAGGGACATTCTTCCCACTGACCACCAATGTAAGGGACATTCTTCCCACTGGCCACCAATGTAAGGGACATTCTTCACACTGACCCCCAATGTAAGGGACATTCTTCCCACTGACCTCCAATGTAAGGAACATTCTTCCCACTGATCACCAATGTAAGGAACATTCTTCCCACTGACCACCAATGTAAGGGACATTCTTCCCACTGACCCCCAATGTAAGGGACATTCTTCCCACTGATCACCAATGTAAGGGACATTCTTCCCACTGACCCCCAATGTAAGGGACATTCTTCTCACTGACCACCAATGTAAGTAACATTCTTCCTACTGACCACCAATGTGAGAAGCATTCTTCCCACTACCCAGTATGGTAAGGAACATCCTTCCCATTGACCATCAATGTAAAGAGCATTCTTCCCACTGACCACCAATGTAAGGGACATTCTTCCCACTGACCAATTTAAGAAGTGACAAGGTCCAAATTGGGTCCAAAGTGTCAATATATTATGCGGCCACCATTATTTTCCAGCACTGCCTTAACCCTCTTGGGCATGGAGTTCACCAGAGCTTCACAGGTTGCCACTGGAGTCTTCTTCCACTCCTCCATGACAACATCACAAAGCTGGCGGATGTTAGAGACCTTGCGCTCCTGCATTCTTCTAATGACCACCAGTGTAAGGGACATTCTTCCCACTGAACACCAATGTAAGGGACATTCCTCCCACTGAACACCAATGTAAGGGACATTCCTCCCACTGACCCCCAATGTAAGGGACATTCTTCCCACTGATCCCCCAATGTAAGGGACATTCTTCCCACTGAACACCAATGTAAGGGACATTCCTCCCACTGACCCCCAATGTAAGGGACATTCTTCCCACTGAACACCAATGTAAGGGACATTCCTCCCACTGACCCCCAATGTAAGGGACATTCTTCCCACTGACCCCCAATGTAAGGGACATTCTTCCCACTGATCACCAATGTAAGAGACATTCTTCCCACTGACCACCAATGTAAGGGACATTCTTCCCACTGACCCCCCAATGTAAGGAACATTCTTCCCACTGACCACCAATGTAAGGGACATTCTTCCCACTGACCACCAATGTAAAGGACATTCTTCCCACTGACCTCCAATGTAAGGGACATTCTTCCCACTGATCACCAATGTAAGGGACATTCTTCCCACTGACCTCCAATGTAAGGGACATTCTTCCCACTGACCACCAATGTAAGGGACAATCTTCCCACTGATCACCAATGTAAGGGACATTCTTCCCACTGACCACCAATGTAAGGAACAATCTTCCCACTGACCCCCAATGTAAGGGACATTCTTCCCACTGACCCCCAATGTAAGGGACATTCTTCCCACTGACCACCAATGTAAGGGACATTCTTCCCACTGACCCCCAATGTAAGGGACATTCTCCCACTGATCCCCCAATGTAAGGGACATTCTTCCCACTGATCACCAATGTAAGGGACATTCTTCCCACTGACCACCAATGTAAGGAACAATCTTCCCACTGACCCCCAATGTAAGGGACATTCTTCCCACTGACCCCCAATGTAAGGGACATTCTTCCCACTGACCACCAATGTAAGGGACGTTCTTCCCACTGACCCCCAATGTAAGGGACATTCTTCCCACTGACCCCCAATGTAAGGGACAATCTTCCCACTGATCACCAATGTAAGGGACATTCTTCTCACTGACCCCCAATGTAAGGGACATTCTTCCCAATGACCCCCAATGTAAGGGACATTCTCCCCACTGATCACCAATGTAAGGGACATTCTTCCCAATGACCCCCAATGTAAGGGACATTCTTCCCACTGACCCCCAATGTAAGGGACATTCTTCCCACTGACCTCCAATGTAAGGGACATTCTTCCCACTGAACATCAACGTAAGGGGTATTCCCCCAATGACCACCAATGGGGCTTCTTTTCAAATGACCACCAATGTAAGGGGCATATTCCCAAATAACCCCCCCCCCCCCCCAAACTGACTAATCTAGAGGTTCTCCAAGGCTTGCACATTATTTCCAGGGTTCCTCTGGGGTAAACAGAAAGGTTGGGAAAGGCTGGTGTATCGGATGTCCACAAAGAATCTGGATAACGGCACGTACATTTGACTTGAGCGGAGCTGTTTAAACAAGGGGGGCGGATCCATATAAAATTACAGTGATCGCCGAGGATGAAAGAGCCTCTAAAGGCTAAAATATTCACAACGCCGTACTTTTTTCTTACATTAACTAAAATGTCTATCTCTTGGATTTGACTTTGTTGTTGGAGATTGACTGATGATCTTCAATGAAAAGACCTCAATGCACGCAAAAATTACGGAGGAAATGATAGCGGGTATAAAGGGAAAGTGGCATGAATGCGAGTATCAAATCAGCGAGGCAGGTTGGGGATGTGAAATCAAAGTTTAATATGCACATGTCGAACGCTTGCCTCCAATTTACCTTTTCACCGTGCGGTCGGATAGAAAATTAAAGCCTTATCATAATGTAAAATGTCCAGAAAGATGTCACATCTGACACCCCCGTTTTACATCACCGGATCGTAATTTACCACTTAACATATAGTTTGACACGGCGAGGCTTTGAATTAGCCTTTCGGCTGACGCGTTAAGATACATAATTGTGACATGTTTTTCCTGATATGAAAGAGATTCTTTTTTTCAAAACACGCCAACCGTTCTGATATTTTAGTGATTGGGGGGTTGTTTGCGCTGAATAACAATCCTCAAGATCCGTTCTGTTATTAGAAAAAAAAAACTAAAAGCAAAGAATGCGTCCGATGTGAAATGAGAATTCTACGCATATTCCCGTTCATCGCAGACAAATGATACATTCCGGGAGGATCGATTGTTCGCACCCGCATAGTACTGATGAGCTATTGCACACCGTCTGTGTTAGTGGACGGGGCAAAGAGGTTATCCGCCATGACCAAGCCGTGTGCTGGGCCACCCTCCTTGGCTACCAGGGGCTCATCCTCAACCCTCTTATCGGTGGTCTCCAAACTGTGGCCCAGGGCCATAGGTGACACTTTGCTTGCCTTTATCTAGTGCTTGGGGCCCCATTCCTTCCACTGGCATTAATAATGGGGCATAATTCCTACCACTGACACCAACAATAGGATACTATTCCTCCCATTGACACCAATGATGGGGCACTATTCCTCCTATTGGCACCAATGATTGGACGCAATTCCTTACACTGACACCAACGATGGGACACTATTCCTATCATTGACACCAACAATAGGATACTATTTCTTCCACTGACACCAACGATGGGACACTATTCCTTTCACTGACACCAACAATAGGATACTATTCCTCCCTTTGACACCAACGATGGGACACTATTCCTTCCATTGACACCAACAATAGGATACTATTCCTCCCATTGACACCAATGATGGGGCACTATTCCTCCCATTGACACCAACGATGGGACACTATTCCTACCACTGACACCAACAATAGGATACTATTCCTCACATTCACACCAACAATGGGACACTATTCCTTCCATTGACACCAACAATAGGATACTATTCCTCCCATTGACACCAATGATGGGGGACTATTCCTCCCATTGACACCAACAATAAGTTACTATTCCTCCCGTTGACACCAACGATGGGACACTATTCCTTTCACTGACACCAACAATGGGACACTATTCCTTCCACTGATACCAACAATAGGATACTATTCCTCCCATTGACACCAATGATGGGGCACTATTCCTCCCATTGGCACCAACGATTGGACACAATTCCTTCCACTGACACCAACGATGGGACAATATTCCTACCACTGACACCAAAAATAGGATACTATTCCTCACATTTACACCAACAATGGGACACTATTCCTTCCATTGACACCAACAATAGGATACTATTCCTCCCATTGACACCAACGATGGGACACTATTCCTTTCACTGACACCAATGATGGGACACTATTCCTACCACTGACGCCAACAATAGGATACTATTCCTCACATTCACACCAACAATGGGACACTATTCCTTCCATTGACACCAACAATAGGATACTATTCCTCCCATTGACACCAATGATGGGGCACTATTCATCCCACTGACACCAATGATGGGGCACTATTCCTCCCACTGACACCAACGATGGGGCACTATTCCTCCCATTGACACCAATGATGGGGCACTATTCATCCCATTGGCACCAACGATTGGACACAATTCCTTCCACTGACACCAACGATGGGACACTATTCCTATCACTGACACCAACAATAGGATACTATTCCTTCCACTGACACCGACGATGGGACACTGGCCAAATGAGGATCGTAATTTACCACTTAACATATAGTTTGACACGGCGAGGCTTTGAATTAGCCTTTCGGCTGACGCGTTGAGATACATAATTGTGACATGTTTTTCCTGATATGAAAGAGATTCTTTTTTTCAAAACACGCCAACCGTTCTGATATTTTAGTGATTGGGGGGTTGTTTGCGCTGAATAACAATCCTCAAGATCCGTTCTGTTATTAGAAAAAAAAAAACTAAAAGCAAAGAATGCGTCCGATGTGAAATGAGAATTCCACGCATATTCCCGTTCATCGTAGACAAATGATACATTCTGGGAGGATCGATTCTTCGCACCCGCGCAGTGCTGATGAGCTATTGCACACCGTCTGTGTTAGTGGACGGGGCAAAGAGGTTATCCGCCATGACCAAGCCGAGTGCTGGGCCACCCTCCTTGGCTACCAGGTGCTGAAGCCGAACAGAGGCTCATTTATTATTATACAGGATTTATAAAGCGCCGACAGTTTGCTCAGCGCTGTACATTATAATGGGAGACAATACATGAGACAGTACAGTAACAATACAATACACGAGGGGATGGAGGGCCCTGCTCCTTGGAGCTTACAATCTAGGAGGGAGGGGATAGTGGTACAGGAGGAAATAGCTGTGGGGGATGGAGTGGTGGGAAGAGTGGAGGAG
This sequence comes from Staurois parvus, assembly GCF_062004578.1. Classification (NCBI taxonomy): domain Eukaryota; kingdom Metazoa; phylum Chordata; class Amphibia; order Anura; family Ranidae; genus Staurois; species Staurois parvus. Next base: position 70,817 of record NW_028320557.1, read on the forward strand.
ATCGGCAATGAGGTGAGGGTGGGGTAGACTTCTCTGAAGAGATGGGTTTTCAGGGTGCGCCTAAAGGTGAGGAGAGTAGGTGATAGTCTGATGGATTGGGGTAGTGAGTTCCAGAGGATGGGGGAAGCCCTGGAGAAGTCCTGGAGATGGGCATGGGAGAAGGAGACCAGGGAACTAGAGAGAAGGAGGTCTTGTGAGGAGCGGAGAGTGCGTTTTGGGTGGTATTTGGATATCAGGTCAGTGAGGTAGTTTGGGGCAGCATTATGAATAGCTTTGTATGTCAATGTTAGTAATTTGAATTTTATGCGTTGGGCAATCGGAAGCCAGTGGAGGGATTGGCAGAGGGGGGTGGCGGAAACGGAGCGGATGGAAAGGTGAATGAGTCTGGCCGCCGTATTCAGGATAGACTGAAGCAGGTATAGCCTGTGTTGGGGTAGGCCGGTGAGGAGGGAGTTACATCCTCAACCCTCTTGTCAGTGGACTCCAAACTGTGGCCCAGGGCCATATGTGACACTTTGCTTGCCTTCATCTAGTGCTTGGGGCACTATTCCTTCCACTGACACCAATGATGGGACACTATTCCTTCCACTGACACCAATGATGGGGCACTATTCCTCCCACTGACACCAATGATGGGGCACTATTCCTTCCACTGACACCAATGATGGGACACTATTCTTTCCACTGGCATTAATAATGGGGCATAATGTCTGCCACTGACACACACATTAGGGCATAATTCCTCCCACTTACATCAATAGTATACTATTCCTCCCATTGACACCAACGATGGGGCACTATTCCTCCCATGGCACCCACAATAGGGTATAATTCCTACCACTGACATCAACAATAGGATACTATTCCTCCCATTGACACCAATGATGGGATACTATTCCTTCCACTGACACCAACGATGGGACACTATTCCTATCACTGACACCAACAATAGGATAATATTTCTCCCATTGGCACCAACGATGGGACACTATTCCTATCACTGACACCAACAATGGACACTATTCCTACCACTGATACCAATGATGGGGCACTATTCCTCCCACTGACACCAACGATGGGACACTATGCCTTCCACTGACACCAACAATGGGACACTATTCCTCCCACTGACACCAATAATAGGATACTACTCCTCCCATTGACACCAATGATGGGACACTATTCCTTCCACTGATACCTACCAACAATGGAGTACTATTCCTATTACAATGATGGGGCATTGTTACCGATGCCAAGACACTTTCAAATCCCACTGGCCACAGTCCGGACCCTCTAAAGTCTGAAGGACAGTAAGTTGGCCCTTTGTCTAGACTGTTTGGAGACCCCTGCTATGGACAATAGGCTCTTGCGGAGCAGCTATCTGAGTGAGCAGTCTTTAGTCCTAGTTCTTCAGCTGGCTAGCGTTGGGGCTGTGTCTTTAGGGTGGTGCACATGAATACAGTCCCAGTAAAGTCTACATGCAGTAAATAATGATGCTAGTTAGATGAAGTCAGTGATCCATGAAGTCAAGAGAGAGAAGCTGCACATAGTCACAAACAAAACTTTATTGATTAGCACAAATTAGACCAAAGCCGGCCACAGATGTATTGAATTTGATCCATTTATGGGCAGGTCGATTGTACCCAAGTCGATCCGTTGATCAAGTTGGGTACAACTAACTTGATGGATTTTTAGTCTTCGATTACTTCCCGTGGCTATAGCCGCTGGCAGTAGTCATTGTATTCTGCTGGCTGGGAAAGCTCCCCATGCCCCTCCCCCCTACTGGCAGAATACAATAGCGCCAGTGGTGTATCTAGGTTTTGTGCTGCCCTAGGCAACACAAAGATCATCTGCCCCCACGGACACGAACCAATGCCACCCCTCCTTCCCCCTCCCGCAGAGAGAGCCTGACATTGACCAACAACACCCCTGCCCCCACCTGGGAAAGCCTTCCATCAACCCTCTCCCCCAGCGATAGAGAGAAAGACACTCATCTTCACAGCTCCAGAAATCCCCTGGAATGAGAGTCAGGCTCTACATACACTATCATGCAGCCTGTGGCCTCTCTCGGATCCCTCCTGGTTCCCATTGAGCACCAGTCCCTTCTTGCATCCCTTCTTCTGGGGGAGGTGCTGCCCCCCTGAAAAATGCCTCCCTAGGCAAGAGCCTTGTTTGCCTTGTGGTAAATATGCCCCTGAATAGCGCTGTGGGAGGCATTCACAGTCAGTGTTGATGGGGGAATCAAGCGATTTTCTTTCCTTTCACCCGTGATGGAAGGAAAGAAAGCTGATTAATCTATGGCTTGTCTAAATCTCCCCAGGACCTTCCCTCCTTTCACCAAAAATTGGGCGCAATGGTAGAGACAAGGAGGGATTGGAGGGGAAACACATTGAAACGTCCATAAAATGCTGTTCCCACCTTCCACTTCTCTTGGGATTTGTTTTGGCTTTCTCCTCCATGGAGAGGTGATAATAGGAATTGTGTAGTGAGAAGCTTTTTGTTCTACTGTTGACCTTCTTCATCAATGCTAACATGAGGTGAGATTGAGGACTGCCATGGAAGCCGTGTTTCTTCAGGGGCTTTCACATGCTAATTGTAATAATCACCTCCTGTTATCGGGATACACAAAGTATGACCAACACAGGAAGTGAGAATAGACCTCTCCAGGGGACTTCCAGAGGTTCTAGCCTTTTCCCACTCCAACACTAAAATTGGGCACACCACAACCCCAACCCCCCCTTCCTGCCACCAATCACCACAATACACCCCCCCAACCCCTACCAACACCACCGACCTTGTTGGGGATGTAGTTGTAGTGTGTGTGGTTCTATATGTACAGTGTAGTAGCACTCCAGTAGTGTGGTGTTGGGTGCCTCCTGTGGTGTCAGTTTGATTATCCGTAGACGTGTATGGTTGGGTTGCTCGGGTTTTGCCCGCTCTCTCTCTCAGGTGGGAACCTTCAGACCGGCGGAATGATGATAGTTGTCATGTGTGTGGTTCTATACATACTCTGTGGGATGTAGTAGCACTCCAGTAGTGTGGTGTTGGGTGCCTCCTGTGGTGTCAGTTTGATGAGGGTGGTGAGGAGGAGATCTGTAGACTTGTATGGTTGGGTTGCTCAGGTTTTGCCCGCTCTCAAGCGGGAACCTTCAGACCGGCGGAATGATGATCGTTGTCATGTGTGTGGTTCTATACATACTCTGTGGGGTGTAGTAGCACTCCAGTAGTGTAGTGTTGGGTGTCTCCTGTGGTGTCAGTTTGATGAGGGGGGTGAGGAGGAGATCTGTAGACTTGTATGGTTGGGTTGCTCGGGTTTTGCCCGCTCTCTCTCAGCTGGGAACATTCAGACTGGCAGAATGAGGATAGTTGTCGTGTGTGTGGTTCTATATATACACTTTCTGGGGTGTAGTCAGGGGCAGACTAACAACTCATGGGGCCCCCGGGCAATAGGGGATCATTGGGCCCCTGTGTCCTTGCCCACACCCAAAAAAGCCTATAAAAGGTACCAGGGGCATCTCATGGGGTCCCCTACTGTACCTGGGCCCTCGGGCAGTGCCTGGGTGATCGAATGGTCAGTCTGCCCCTGGGTGTAGTAGCACGCCAGTAGTGTGGTGTTGGGTGTCTCCTGTGGTGTCGGTTTGATGAGGTGGTGAGGAGGAGATCTGTAGACTTGTATGGTTGGGTTGCTCGGGTTTTACCCGCTCTCTCTCAGACGGGAACCTGCAGACGGGCGGAATGAGGATAGTTGTAGTGTGTGTGGTTCTATACATACTCTCTCTATGGTTGGGTTGCTCAGGTTTTGCCATGGCAGCTGGGGCGGCTTTCTCTGGGGTGCCAGTGAGTGTGCAGACCGGAGAGGAAGAGGACTTGTAGAGGGAGGAATACACGGCACTACAGTCCATCACGCGATTCGAGCAACCTTCTGGAATGAAAGAAACATCCGGCCATCCCCGCACCCTCCAGAAGTGCGCAGCCTCCTCGGGTCCTCTCCAGATCCCCATCCCCGACACTTGCATCGTCCCCCTGAAAACCGCCACCCTAGGCAAAATAAAATTTTATAAGGTCTGGTCAGAGGCAGAGGTAGCAGAGGTGTGGATGTTATCTTCGTGTCACGACTCAGATCCTAGTATATACACTCAACTGCCACTTTATTAGGTCCACCTTGCTAGTCCCGGGTTGGACCCCCTTTTGCCTTCATTCTTCATGGCATAGATTCAACAAGGTGTTGGAAACGTTCCTCAGAGAATTTGCTCCATATTGACATGAGTTACTGTTCCCTTTCTATCATCTGGAACCAGTCTGCCCATTCTCCTCTGACCTCTGACACCAACAAGGCACTTTCCTCCACACAACTGCCGCTCACTGGATATTTTCTTTTTTTCGGACCATTCTCTGTAAACCCTAGAGATGGTTGTGCGGGAAAATCCCAGGAGATCAGCAGTTTTTGAAATCCTCAGACCAGCCCGTCCCGCACCAACAACAATGCCACGTTCAAAGTCACTTAAATCCCCTTTCTTCCCCATTCTGAGGCCCAGTTTGAACTTCAGCAAGTTGTCTTCACCATGTTTACATGCCTAAATGCATTGAGTTGCTGCCGTGTGATTGGCTGATTAGCAATTTGTGTTACCAAACAATTGAACAGGTGGACCTCATAAAGTGTATATAGTCATTTTACGTCTATCAAAAAATAAGCAGCATACAACTTATATCATAATAGTTCAATGATACTTATTTTCAGAGTGCCCCCTTACATCAAGTGTCACCATCAAAGCCCCCCTTACATCATTTGTCCCCATCAGAGTGCCCCCTTACATCGCTGTCCCCATCAGAGTGCCCCCTTACTTCAGGTGTCCCCATCAGAGTGCCCTTTACATCATTTGTCCCCATCAGAGTGCCCCCTTACCAGGGGAGGACTGACCATTTGGGAACTCGGCCACTGCCCGAGGACCTGGGGTCAGTAGGGGGCCCCATGAGATGCCCCTGGTACCTTTCATAGGCATTTTTGAGTGTGGTTTGAGTGTGGGCTAGGACACAGGGGCCCCATGATCTCTTACTGCGCGGGGGCCCCATGAGCTGTCAGTCCGCCCCTGCCCCTTACATAAGGTGTCAACATCAAAGCCCCCCCTTACATCACGTGTCACCATCAAAGCCCCCCCCCCTTACATCAGGTGTCACCATCAAAGCCCCCCCTTCCCTCACATCAGGGTCCTTGTCAAAGTGCCCCCTTACTTCAGGTATCCCCATCAAAGCCCCCCTTACATCATTTGTCCCCATCAGAGTGCCCCCTTACTTCAGGTGTCCCCATCAGAGTGCCTCCTTACATCAGGTGTCACCATCAGAGCCCCCCCTTACATCGTTGTCCTTGTCAAAGTGCCCCCTTACTTCAGGTGTCCCCATCAAAGTGCCCTTTAAATCATTTGTCCCCATCAGAGTGCCCCCTTACATTAGGTATCCCCATTAACCCACATGAAAGAAAAATATATTTGAAATGCTACAATTTTGGCCGTATTCAATATATTTTAAAATATATTTCAATAAATATATATATATATATATATATACTGCATGTTGAACTGCATTTTTATTACAAAATATATGAAAAATATTTTTAAAAGTACATTTCAAATATACTGTATGTCTTTAAAAATACAAATCTACGTTTTGGAATGTATTTACATGTATATGTTAAAAATATATGTTAAAATTACTTTTTTATACGTTAAAAGAAATCTCAAGAATATATTTAAAAAATATATATTTGTAAAAATATATTTTTTTAAAACTATATTCTTCTGATTTTTTTTAAAATATAAAAAAGTCAAATTTTGTAGTAAAAACACATTTCAACATGCAGTATATATATATATATATATATATATACACACATATATATACTGCATGTTAAAATGCGCTTTTATTACAAAATATGGCTTTTTTATATGTTATATATAAAAAAATTTATAATTTTTTTATGTTTATATATAAAAAAAATGTTTATCTTTATATATATATTTTGATATTGATTGACATATATTTTAAAATATATTGAATACGGCCAAAATTGTAGCATTTCAAATATATGTCAATATATTTGGGAAGAATATTTTTAAAATATATTTCAATAAATATATATATATATATACACTGCATGTTGAACTGCATTTTTATTACAAAATATATGAAAAATATTTTTAAAAGTACATTTCAAATACACTGCATGTCTTTAAAAATAGAAATCTACATTTTGGAATGCATTTACATGTATATGTAAAAAATATATGTTAAAATTACTTTTTTATACGTAAAAAAAAATCTCAAGAATATATTTAAAAAATATATATTTGTAAAAATATATTTTTTTAAAACTATATTCTTCAGATTTTTTTTAAAATATAAAAAAGTCAAATTTTGTAGTAAAAACACATTTCAACATGCAGTATATATATATATATATATATATATATATATATATATATATACACACATATATATACTGCATGTTAAAATGCGCTTTTATTACAAATTATGGCTTTTTTATATGTTATATATTAAAAAAAATTATAATTTTTTTATGTTTATATATAAAAAAAATGTTTATCTTTATATATATATTTTGATATTGATTGACATATATTTTAAAATATAATGAATACGGCCAAAATTGTAGCATTTCAAATATATGTCAATATATTTGGGAAGAATATTTTTAAAATATATTTCAAATATATTTTTCTTCCATGTGGGAAAGCAGCCTTTCTCAGCCTTTGGGGTGGAGGAACCCTCGAAATAGCTTTCTTGTCCTAAGGAACCCCTGCTAATACATTCTATGTCTGCCGATGGCTGTACATTAGTGCGCTTGTCACTGGGCATTTACGGAAAATTAAAGTGAAAAAAAAAAAAATCTGGCTTTGAACCGTAACGAAGAGAGCTTTTCCTTCATAATAGTTCCTTTCCAACAAAGTATTTTTCTTTTCTTTTTTTTTCTTTCTTTTTTTTTTTTTCTTTACATATGACCAAGATACCTCCAGTTTAATATGAGGTTTTATGAGAAACAGGCTCGCATTTAAGAAAATAAAAAATTCATTTTGGTAGCTCCAGCAGACAACCATAAATGCAGCACTAATGTTTAAAACACGCGGCGCTCTTTAAACGCGGATCCAATCCGCTGCATTATAGATTTCTGCGCTTAATATGATCTTAGTCGGTTTTCATAAAGTATTCCCATAAAGTCTTCGCTGGCCTAACCGGCTCACGGAAGCCAATAGACGTGCCTCTGTATAGGCCGTATATTGCAAGCATTTAAAGTTGTAAAAAGAAAATAATATATATATAAAGACTCGGCATGAAATGAACTTCTACAACAGACTCAGAAAAACCGAGAAGGAGGTTATTGTCCCATATTTGTAATAAGAATCTTTATATCATTAACCCCTCCCCCTCCTGAGGATTTTTTTTTTTTTACTATATAAAGGAAAAAATACCAAAAACATTGTAAAAAACAATTTCCTTAAAGCGGAAAAGCTGAAAAAAAAAAAGTTAGTAATTAAAAAAACTTAGCTGCTGATTTTTAAAATACAGACACTTTAATTTCTATTTTCTAAAAGACCAAAAACATTGAAAAAAAAATTCCTTAATTTCTATTTTCTAAAAGACCAACAACATTGAAAAAAAAATTCCTTAATTTCTATTTTCTAAAAGACCAACAACATTGAAAAAAAAATTCCTTAATTTCTATTTTCTAAAAGACCAAAATCATTGAAAAAAAAAATTTCCTTAAAGTGCAGTTTCAGCTGAAAAAAAAAGGCAGCAACTACAAAAACTGTAGCTGCTGACTTTTAAAATACAGCCACTTACCTGTCCCTGGGTCCAGCGGTGTCCTCACCATCGTTGGTTTCACCAGCCGTCTTCTCTTCCTGGCACCGGCATCTTCAGTGTGGGCACCCGGCTTCACAGCTTGCGGCTTCACAGCCGGGTGTCCACTGAGCATGTGCGAGCAGTGCTGCGCTTTGTGAATGGCCCCGTAGTTTTCCTGGACCTGTCACGTGTCCCAGAAGCCTAGGCGATGCAGCGGAAGTGGGAGCGGGTACCTGTCAAATTCGGGTACGCCCCCCCGGTCCCAAAAGGTGCCAATCCTTAATGGGGAACGGGGGGAGAAAGGCTTAAAGCAGAACTTCCCCTTTTGGGTGGAGTTCCGCTTTAATTTCTGTTTTCTAAAAGACCAAAAGCACTGAAAAAAAAATTCCTTAACCCCTTCCAGTCCGGACACTTTCCCCCCCTTCCAGTCCGGACACTTTCCCCCCCTTCCAGTCCGGACACTTCCCCCCCTTCCAGTCCGGACACTTCCCCCCCTTCCAGTCCGGACACTTTCTCTCCTTCCAGTCCGGACACTTTCCCCCCCTTCCTGTCCGGACACTTTCCCCCCCTTCCAGTCCGGACACTTTCCCCCCTTCCAGTCCGGACACTTCCCCCCCTTCCTGTCCGGACACTTTCACCCCCTTCCAGTCCAGACACTTTCCCCCCCTTCCAGTTCGGACACTTTCCCCCCCTTCCAGTCCAGACACTTTCACCCCCTTCCAGTCTGGACACTTCCCCCCCTTCCAGTCCGGACACTTTCCCCCCTTCCAGTCCGGACACTTCCCCCCTCCCCTTCCTGTCCGGACACTTTCACCCCCTTCCAGTCCAGACACTTTCCCCCCCTTCCAGTCCGGACACTTTCACCCCCTTCCCGTCCGGACACTTTCCCCCCTTCCAGTCTAGTCGCTTTCACCCCCTTCCAGTCCGGACACTTTCACCCCCTTCCAGTCCGGACACTTCCCCCCCTTCCAGTCCAGACACTTTCCCCCCTTCCAGTCCGGACACTTTCCCCCCTTCCAGTCCGGACACTTTCCCCCCCTTCCAGTCCGGACACTTTCACCCCCTTCCAGTCCGGACACTTTCCCCCCCCTCCAGTCCGGACACTTTCACCCCCCCTTCCAGTCCAGACACTTCCCCCCTTTCCAGTCCGGACACTTCCCCCCCCCTTCCAGTCCAGACACTTTCACCCCCTTCCAGTCCGGACACTTTCCCCCCCTTCCAGTCCGGACACTTTCCCCCCCTTCCAGTCCGGACACTTTCCCCCCTTCCAGTCCGGACACTTTCCCCCCCTTCCAGTCCGGACACTTTCCCCCCTTCCAGTCCGGACACTTTCCCCCCTTCCAGTCTGGACACTTTCCCCCCTTCCAGTCCGGACACTTTCCCCCCCTTCCAGTCCGGACACTTTCCCCCCCTTCCAGTCCAGACACTTCCTCCCCTTCTAGTCCGGACACTTTCACCCCCCTTCCAGTCCAGACACTTTCACCCCCTTCCAGTCTGGACATTTTCACCCCCCCTTCCATTCCGGACACTTTCCCCCCTTCCAGTCCGGACACTTTCCCCCCTTCCAGTCTGGACACTTTCCCCCCCTTCCAGTCCAGACACTTTCCCCCCCTTCCAGTTCGGACACTTTCCCCCCCTTCCAGTCCAGACACTTTCACCCCCTTCCAGTCCAGACACTTTCACCCCCTTCCAGTCCGGACACTTCCCCCCCTTCCAGTCCGGATACTTTCACCCCCTTCCAGTCTGGACACTTTCCCCCCTTCCAGTCCGGACACTTTCCCCCCCTTCCAGTCTAGTCGCTTTCACCCCCTTCCAGTCCTGACACTTTCACCCCCTTCCAGTCTGGACACTTCCCCCCCTTCCAGTCCGGACACTTTCCCCCCTTCCAGTCCGGACACTTTCCCCCCTTCCAGTCCGGACACTTTCCCCCCCTTCCAGTCCGGACACTTTCACCCCCTTCCAGTCCGGACACTTTCACCCCCCTCTTCCAGTCCAGACACTTCCCCCCCTTCCAGTCCGGACACTTCCCCCCCCCCTTCCAGTCCAGACACTTTCCCCCCCTTCCAGTCCGGACACTTCCCCCCCCCTTCCAGTCCAGACACTTTCCCCCCTTCCAGTCCGGACACTTTCACCCCCTTCCAGTCCGGACACTTTCACCCCCTTCCAGTCTATCACACTTTGAATGACAATTGGGCGGTCATGCAACACTGTACCCGTATGAATTTTTTAGCATTTTTATTTAGACAGATAAAGTTTTATTTTGGTGGTATTTATTCACCGCTGGGATTTTTATTTTTATTTTGCTATATAAATGTAAAAGTCCAAAAATTTTTTTAAAAAGTGTTTTTCTTATAAAATTTTGCAAATAAATATTTCATCATAAATCTTGGCCAAAATGTATTCCGTTATCTTTTTAGTAAAAAAAAATAACCCAAATTAGTTTATAGCCAAAAATTATAATTTTGTTACACTTTTTTTACATTTTTATTTATTTTTTTATATTATTATTTTTTATTTTTTTTTACATACTGTCACCCTAGCAGTACAGTAACCATGGTGACACTGTACTACTTGTGGGGGGTGATGAAGATTTTTTTTTTTTTACACTGATTGCTTTTACACCCATAAAGGCTGTAAGAGGAATCATTTCTCCTCTCTGGCTGCATTCTTCCGAAGGACACAGCGGGCACCGGATCACGGTACTGCACACTCCCAGGGAGCGTGCACAGTTCAAAATGGCGGGCGCCGTTTATGAACGGCAACCCACCCCTGGACTGCCACCGTACGGCTGTTTATATACAGCAGCCGGACTGCAAGTGTTAATTTCTATTTTCTAAAAGACCAAAAACATTGAAAACTTTTTTTCCTTAATTTCTATTAACCACCTGCCGCCACAGTCCATTTTCTGCGGGTGGGTGGCCTGGGCGGGCTGGATCGTGTACATGTACGTCATCCAGCCTGAGACCTGCACTGGTGGACACAGCAGATTCAGGCTCCTGGTAGCAGCCCAGGGATCATGTGATTGCTCTGAGATCACATGATCACAATGTCAGCAAAGCTGTTATGGATGAATGTCATTCATAACAGCTGTGCTTGCTATAGGGCAATGCTGTGATTGGCCCACAGCTATCACATGGTAGCACCCTGTACCATGTGATTAGCTGTAGCCAATCACAGATCACTAGTAATGAGCGGCACTGTGGCTAAATGGTTAGCACTTCCGACTAGGATCACTGGTTCAAATCCCAACAACGGCACCAGGGGCGGACTGACAACTCATGGGGCTCCCTGGCAATAGGGGATCATGGGGCCCCTGTGTCCTTGCCCAAACTCAAAAAAGCCTATGAAAAAGGTACCAGGGGCATCTCATGGGGCCCCCTACTGACCCCGGGCCCTTGGGCAGTGCCTGAGTTTCCAAATGGTCAGTCTGCCCCTGATAGTGACCCCTCCAAGATACAAACAGATACATAGTGACCCCTCCAAGATACAGATACATAGTGACCCCTCCAAGATACAAACAGATAAATAGTGACCCCTCCAAGATACAAAAAGTTACATAGTGACCCCTCCAAGATACAAACAGATACATACTGACCCCTCCAAGATACAAAACGTTACATAGTGAACCTTCCAAGATACAAAAAGTTACATAGTGACCCCCAAAGATACAAAAAGTTACATAGTGACCCCCAAAGATACAAAAAGTTAAATAATGACCCCTCCAAGATACAAACAGATACATAGTGACCCCTCCAAGATACAAACAGATACATAGTGACCCCTCCAAGATACAAAAAGTTACATAGTGACCCCTCCAAGATACAAACAGATACATAGTGACCTCTCCAAGATACAAAAAGTTACATAGTGACCCCTCCAAGATACAAACAGATACATAGTGACCTCTCCAAGATACAAACAGATACATAGTGACCCCTCCAAGATACAAAAAGTTACATAGTGACCCCTCCAAGATACAAAAAGTTACATAGTGACCCCTCCAAGATACAAACAGATACATAGTGACCTCTCCAAGATACAAACAGATACATAGTGACCCCTCCAAGATACAAAAAGTATCGGCACCACTTGCCTAGAATTTGTATGTTCTCCCTGTGCCTGTGTGGGTTTCTCTGGGTACTCTGGGTACTCTGGTTTCCTCCCACACTCCAAAGACATGCTGGTCAGTAAATTGTCTCCAGCCTAAATTGGCCCTAGTATGTGTATATATACGAATGTGAGTTAGGGATCTTAGATTGTGCGCTCCTCGGGGGCGGGGACTGATGTGAATGTAAAGTGCTGCGTAAATTGACGGCGCTATACAAGCACCTGAAATAAATAAATAACAAGTGGTTCATTCAACCTATTACACGGGCATGGTCCTCCGTTGTCACCATCAGGAACCCACCCCAAGAAACGCCATGCAGCCATTGGTCGAGCGCATGCAGACAAGAAGTAGCTGCAAAGAGGAAGCAGTAGAGCTCTGAAATACAACAAAGAATTAAAAAAAAAAAAGGTAAAGTAAGAATTTTAAAACATGACAATTGTTTGTAATGTTCAGGAAACATCCGGTCAGGGATAACTTATAATTATTGCTGCATGTAACACCCCGCACTCCTGTGAATTGTATCTACATCCTCTATTCTACGAGCTCGTTCACAGCGCCAGACAAGGTTTGTAGCCGTAGAAGATATTTGGGTCTCTCTCCGGTTGTCAGGGTTCTCGGAGGGAGCACATCATAGACACATTTTAATTTTGAACCCGAGGAGCAGTAAAACGAATTCTTGCGGAGGCGGAGTGCGGAATCTCCCCGATCGGCTAATTAATTAGAGCACCTGCAGCGGCTGCAGAGAACACGACAGAAACAAAATACTGAGATTAGAGTCCCGAGCAACTGGTGGTCCCGAGATAATCTTTTTCAGGTGTAAAAGCCGCAGTTCGGGGGGAAAAGAAAAGCAGCTCGCTGGTAGAGACGCAGCAGATAATTAGGCTGTTTACAGGAGCTTATTATATAACAAGTGTCTCGGAGGTAATAAAAGACATTTTATATCGCGGGGGGAGAGGGCCGTGTAAATTTCAGGGGCCTTCGGAGAATACAAAAGCCGAGTTTAAAGGAAAACTGGAGTTTGTTTGGCTGTACGTGAAAGGGAATCGATTCATAGAAATAATCGTATTAGTGGTTGTTGATGTAATGAAAAGTTCGTTCTCGGTGTACATGGGATGTACTTGGGGGCAGAGGTGCTTCGATGTGAAAATATACAAGAATGCTGCACAATGGTTGTGTCTTCCCAGCCCGCTCTCACCAACCACAATTCCACACTCATTTATTTGTGTCCTAAATCCACCCCTGGGAAATTTTATTTTTAAAAAAGCAAAAAAGCAGTTCAGGCTGCAATACTCACATGTGATCCAGAAAGGAAAGGAAAATAAAAAGCAAAAGAAAGGAATGAGAAATGGGAAAGGAAAAGGAAAGGAGGGAAAAAAAAACAAGAGAACAGAAATGTAAAAAGAAAAGAAAGGAAAGAAAAAAGGAAAAGAGAAAAAGACAGAAAAGGCAAAAAAAATAAGAAAGGAAAGGGAAAAGGAAAGGAAAAGGAAAGGAAAGGAAGAGGAAAAGGAGAAGGAAAAGGAAAAGGGAAGGGAAGGGAAGGGAAGGAAAAGGAAAGAAATGAAAGGAAAAGAAAGGAAAGGGAAAGGAAAGGAATGCAAAGGAAAGGAAAGGAAAAGGAAAGGAAAGGAAAGGAAAAAGAAAAGAAAGGAAAGGAAAGGGAGAAGGAGAAGGAAAAGGGAAGGGAAAGGATAGGCAAGGCAAAGGAAAGGAAAAGAAATGAAAGGAAAAGAAAGAAAAGGGAAGGAAAAGGAAAGGAAACGGAAAGTAAAAGGAAAGGAAAAGGAAAGGAAAGGAAAAGGAGACGGAGAAGGAGAAGGAAAAGGGAAGGGAAAGGAAAGGCAAGCGAAAGAAAAGGAAAAAAAAGGAAGAGGAAAGGAAAAGGAAAGGAAAAGGAAAGGAAAAGGAAAGGAAAAGGAAAGAAAAGGAAAAGGAAAGGAAAGGAAGATAAAAGAAAGGAAAGGAAAAGAAAAAAAGAGAAAGGAAAGGAAATGAATAGGAAAGGAAAGGGGAAAGGAAAGGAATGGAAAAAAAGGAAAGGAAAGGAATGGAAAGGAGGAAAAAACAAGAGAACAGAAATGTAAAAAAAAAAAGAAAGGAAACAAAAAAGGAAAAGAGAAAAAGACAGAAAAGGCAAAAAAAGGAAAGGAAAGGGAAAAGGAAAGGAAAGTAAAAGAGAAAAGGAAAAGAAAGAAAATGGAAAAGGAAAGGAAAGGAAAGGAGGAAAAAAACAAGAGAACAGAAATATAAAAGGAAAAGAAAGTGAAAAAAAGGAAAAGAGAAAAAGACAGAAAAGGCAAAAAAAAAGAAAGGAAAGAGAAAAGCAAAGGAAAGGAAAAGAGAAAAGGAAAGGAAAGAAAAGGAAAACTGAAGGAAAAAAAGAGAAAGGAAAGGAAAAAGAAAGGAAAAGGGAAAGGAAAATACTAAAAGTTCTGATCACCAATGCCATCACGGGACAGGAAATGTAAAGGGAAAAGAAAGTAATGGAAAAAAAACCAGAAAAGACAAAAAGACCAAAAAAAAAGGTAAAGAGAAAGAAAGAAAATTAAAGGAAAGGAGAAGGAAAGGAAAGGGAAGGAAAGGTCCTGATCACCAGTGCCATCAAGGGAAAGGAAATTAATAAAAGAAAAGGAAAAGAAACAAATATAAAAGATAGAAAAGAAAATGAAATTTAGGGAATGCAAATACAAACCCAGAAAATACTAAAAGTTGCAATGGTGTATACAGTTGTGGCCAAAATTATTCAACCCCCACTGAAATTGAGTGTTTTGGCCAGTTTGACATTGCTTTTGATCATTCAGTCATCTTGCTTACATTTACATTAAAGAGGCACTTGTAGGTCAGACAAATATAACATAACAGTTATAATGAAATAACCACAAATGTCTTTTCTGTGCTCACAGCATTATCAGTTTTATTCAACCCCCAAGTGACATTCAATCTTAGTACTTAGTACAGCATCCTTTTACAGTTATAACAGCTTTTAAACGTGAAGCATAGCTTGACACAAGTGTCTTGCAGCGATCTACGGGTATCTTCGCCCATTCTTCATGGGCAAAGGCCTCCAGTTCAGTCACATTCTTAGGCTTGCGCACTGCAACTGCTTTCTTTAAGTCCCACCAGAGGTTCTCAATCGGATTTAAGTCTGGTGACTGCGATGGCCACTCCAAAATGTTCCAGCCTTTCCTCTGCAACCATGCTCTAGTGGACTTGGAGGTATGCTTGGGATCATTGTCCTGTTGAAAGGTCCAACGTCTCCCAAGCCTCAGGTGTGTGACGGACTGCATCACGTTTCCATCCAATATCTCCTGGTACTGAAGAGAATTCATGGTACCTTGCACACGCTGAAGCTTCCCTGTACCTGCAGAAGCAAAACAGCCCCAAAGCATGATTGACCCTCCACCATGCTTCACAGTAGGCAAGGTGTTCTTTTCATCATAGGCCTTGTTCTTCCTCCTCCAAACATAGCGTTGATCCATGGGCCCAAACAGTTCTAATTTTGTTTCATCAGTCCACAGAACACTATCCCACAACTTTTGTGGTTTGTCCACATGGCTTTTGGCATACTGCAGTCGACTCTTCTTATTCTTTGGAGACAGCAAGGGGGTACGCCTGGGAGTTCTGGCACGGAGGCCTTCATTACGCAGTGTGCGTCTTATTGTCTGGGCTGAAACTTCTGTACCCACATCTGACAAATCTTTTCTCAGTTCCTCAGCAGTCACACGGGGACTTCTCTCCACTCTACGCTTCAGGTAGCGCACAGCAGTCGAAGTCAGCATCTTCTTTCTGCCACGACCAGGTAGCGTTTCAACAGTGCCCTTTGCCTTGAATTTGCGAATGATGCTTCCTAAGGTGTCTCTTGGTATGTTTAACATCTTTGCAATCTTCTTATAGCCATTGCCCTTCCTGTGAAGAGAAATCACCTCTTCTCTTGTCTTCCTGGACCATTCTCTTGCCTTCACCATGTTTGTAACCACACCAGTAAATGTCTAGAAGGAGCTGAGTATCACAGTCATTTTAAAGCTGCCTAATTGGTGCTTATTATGCTTGATTGCTGCTCGGTGACATCCACAGGTGTTTTCAATACCTGATGGAAAGCACCTGTATGAACCTCTGTTCTTCAGAGTGGTAGTCTTTAAGGGGTTGAATAATTGTGGCAATGAAGAAACCACATAAGAACCATTTACTACTGTATTACATAAACAATTGATGTCATTTTAGTTGCATTTGGGTAGTTACAACGTCCTTGTAGGATTTGATTCTGAATACAATTCCAAATGTACACTATAGTCCCTAAACCCCTTTACAGCATTGGGGGTTGAATAATTTTGGACACAACTGTATGTGACCCTCTGTACACGC
Organism: Staurois parvus; assembly: GCF_062004578.1. Classification (NCBI taxonomy): domain Eukaryota; kingdom Metazoa; phylum Chordata; class Amphibia; order Anura; family Ranidae; genus Staurois; species Staurois parvus. The sequence goes on from NW_028320557.1 coordinate 87,141, forward strand.
GGTACACACAGACATTCAGTAACTGACATTTATGTATATTTAAAAGTTAGTCAATATCGGAGCCGCGGCACAAATCTGATGAAGGACACTCCAGGCGCGCAGACATCTGTGCCTAGATTGACATCTGACATGTAACGATTGTGTATTCAGATTTTCACCTCCACTGGCGCCTTTCTTTCCGTATTTTTTAAATTGTCTCCCGCTGAGATGCTGAAAACATAAAGTTGGTGAAAATTCTAACGATAAGCATTTCAAATGATCTATTTGTCTGTGCGGCGTGGGCTCGGAGGCTCCTTGCTGGTTTTAATATTGTAATTTGCAATATGCGCCGGACTCGACATCTACATATACAGCTACGTAATTCTGCCTGGATTATAGAGCTCAACCGGGAAAAAAATTTAACGATCATTTCAATTCTCGGGAAAATGAGTAAAAAATATTTCCGAGGTTTGCGCTCAGCGAGGTCCTGCTACGCCGGCCTCATCCACATGGGGATTCAATTAGGACGATTGTATGCAAACAAATACAAATAATATATTACTAAGATGTAACACAATACAGGATGAACTGCGGCGTCGGCACACAGAATAAAGTCACGCTGGTTTTCAAGAAATATTTATTACGTTTGCCTAAACAGAAAAACACCTCAAAACACACAAATACTGAGATGTTTGCAGCAATTGCAACTCTAGATGAATGACATTTTAAAGCGGACACACACTCAAACGTTGTCAGCTTACCAGAGAGCTTCAAAAGGATAAACAAAAGGCCCGAAACGGGTGACTTTCCTGGGGAAAACGCTGCTCCGGGCTCCCTTCAGTGCTGGTCACGTCAAGGGGCACCTAGTCTTTGGTTTATATGATGGGAAGAATCCCCCAACATGAATTCTGCTCCATTGCTCACACTAAAGGGCTAGTTCACACTAGCGGTTGAGGGGCGGTAAAACCCCCACAATTGTGTTGTGTTTTTACTGTCCTAAGAGCCCTCAGCCTTTACAGTGCCTCATCACCTCCCACAGTGTCAACCTCCCACCCCACTGCAGATCCTCCATCCCTCCATAGTGGTCCCCAATCATCTATAGTGGCCCACATTCTCCCCAGGTCTCCTGAGAGCCCTCAGCCTTCACAATGCCCTGTACACCACTGCAGATCCTCTAGCCCTCCATAGTGCTCCTCAGCCATCTATAGTCTCCCACATTCTCCCCAGGCCTCCTGAGAGCCCTCAGCCTTCACAGTCCTCCTCACCTTTGAGAGTGCCCCCCCCCCCCAGCCCACTGCAGTGCCCTCCATAGTGCCCCCCAACCATATATAATGGTGCACATTTTCCCCGGGGTTCCTGAGAGCCCTCATCCTTTACAGTGCCTCCCCACCTCCCACAGTGTCAACCTCCCACCCCACTGCAGATCCTCCATCCCTCCATAGTGGTCCCCAATCATCTATAGTGGCCATCATTCTCTCCTGGTCTCCTGAGAGCCCTCAGCCTTCACAATGCCCCGTACACCACTGCAGATCCTCTAGCCCTCCATAGTGCTCCTCAACCATCTATAGTCTCCCACATTCTCCCCAGGCCTCCTGAGAGCCCTCTGTCTTCACAATGCTCCCCAACTTTTAAGAGTGCCCCCCCAACTGCTCCCCCCAGCAGCTGGGGTTGCACACGTGCCACGGCTGGGATGCTTTGCAGGAAATATACCCCTTTAACTCTATGGAGAGTTGCGGCATCATCTTTATCTTTGTTGGGTTGAACGTCTATTTCTGCTGGGGAGGTCTCACCAACGGCATCCCTGAGACACAAAAATCCTCCATGCAGTTCACTTTGCAGCCAGCGCCTTTGACCTTTCCTGGAAATTTAGCGGCTCCCCATTTCTACCGAAATAAACTGCTGTTTTAATCAAGACGGAGTTCTTCTTTAGATCAGTGGTACTCTGATCATTGGGTCATGGCACAACGCTAGGCCATGGCTTCCCTTCTCCCAGGCCTTCAACTACATGCAAATCCCTTAACCTACTACAGTTCCTTTCAGCTCCCATAGTGCCCCCCCCTCCAAGCTCCCATAGTCGCCCATAGTGCCCCCAAGTCCCCTGAGAGCCCTTAGCCTTCACAGTGGCCCCCAATTTTACACAGTGCCCTCCAGCTTGCTGCAAAGCTTCCAGCCCTCCATAGTGTTTCCAGCCTTCAGCCCCTCATAGTGCCCCCAACCATCCATAGTGGCCCACATTCTTCCCAGGTCTCCTGAGAGCCCTCAACCTTTACAATGTCTTCCATACCGCACTGCAGATCGTCCATCCCACTATAGTGCTCCCCAACCATCTATAGTCTCTCACATTCTCCCCAGGTCTCCTGAGAACCCTCAACCTTTACAATGCCCTCCCTACCGCACTGCAGATCCTCCATCCCACCACAGTGCTCCCCAACCATCTATAGTCTCCCACATTTTCCCCAGGTCTCCTGAGAGCCCTCAGCCTTTACAATGTCCTCCATACCGCACTGCAGATCCTCCATCCCACAATAGTGCTCCCCAACCATCTATAGTCTCCCACATTCTCCCCAGGCCTCCTGAGAGCCCTCAGCCTTTACAATGCTCTCCCAATCCTCCAGCCCTCCATAGTGCTCTTCAACCATCTATAGTCTCCCATATTCTCCCCAGGCCTCCTGAGAGCCCTCAGCTTTCACAGTTCTCCCCAACCTTTGAGAGTGACGCCCCCCCAGCCTACTGCAGTGCCTCCGGCCCTCCATAGTGCCCCCCAACCATATATAATGGTGCACATTTTCCCCGGGGTTCTTGAGAGCCCTCAGACTTTACAGTGCCTCCCCACCTCCCACAGTGTCAACCTCCCACCCCACTGCAGATCCTCCATCCCTCCATAGTGGTCCCCAATCATCTATAGTGGCCCACATTCTCCCCAGGTCTCCTTAGAGCCCTCAGCCTTCACAATGCCCCCCTACCCCACTGCAGATCCTCCAGCCTTCCATAGTGCTCTTCAACCATCTATAGTCTCCCATATTCTCCCCAGGCCTCCTGAGAGCCCTCAGCTTTCACAGTTCTCCCCAACCTTTGAGAGTGACCCCCCCCCAGCCTACTGCAGTGCCTCCAGCCCTCCATAGTGCCCCCCCAACCATATATAATGGCGCACATTTTCCCCAGGGTTCCTAAGAGCCCTCAGCCTTTACAGTGCCTCCCCACCTCCCACAATGTCAACCTCCCACCCCACTGCAGATCCTCCATCCCTCCATAGTGGTCCCCAATCATCTATAGTGACTCATATTATTCCCAGGCCTCCTGAGAGGTCTCAGCCTTCACAATGCCCCCCTACACCACTGCAGATCCTCTAGCCCTCCATAGTTCTCCTCAACCATCTATAGTCTCCCACATTCTCCCCAGGCCTCCTGAGAGCCCTCGGTCTTCACAATGCTCCCCAACTTTTAAGAGTGCCCCCCCCCCAACTGCTCCCCCAGCAGCTGGGGTTGCACACATGCCATGTCTGGGATGCTTTGCAGGAAATATACCCCTTTAACTCTATGGAGAGTTGAGGCATCATCTTTATCTTTGTTGGGTTGAACGTCTAATTCCGCTGGGGAGGTTTCACCAACGGCATCCCTGAGACACAAAAATCCTCCATGCAGTTCACTTTGCAGCCAGCGCCTTTGACCTTGACCTTGGAAATTTAGCGGCTCCCCATTTCTACCGAAATAAACTGCTGTTTTAATCAAGACGGAGTTCTTCTTTAGATCAGTGGTACTCTGATCATTGGGTCATGGCACAACGCTAGGCCATGGCTTCCCTTCTCCCAGGCCTTCAACTACATGCAAATCCCTTAACCTACTACAGTTCCTTTCAGCTCCCATAGTGCCCCCCCCCAAGCTCCCATTGTTGCCCATAGTGCCCCCAAGTCCCCTGAGAGCCCTTAGCCTTCACAGTGGCCCCCGATTTTCTACAGTGCCCTCCAGCCTGCTGCAAAGCCTCCAGCCCTCTATAGTGTTTCCAGCCTTCAGCTCCTCATAGTGCCCCCAACCATCCATAGTGGCTCAAATTCTTCCCAGGTCTCCTGAGAGCCCTCAACCTTTACAATGCCCTCCCTACCGCACTGCAGATCCTCCATCCCACTATAGTGCTCCCCAATCATCTATAGTCTCCCACATTCTCCCCAGGCCTCCTGAGAGCCCTCGGCCTTTACAATGCCCTCCTGATCCTCCTGCCCTCCATAGTGCTCTTCAACCATCTATAGTCTCCCACATTCTCCCCAGGCCTCCTGAAAACCCTCAGTTTTCACAGTTCTCCCCAATCTTTGAGAGTGACCCCCCCCCCCCAGCCTACTGCAGTGCCTCCGGCCCTCCATAGTGCCCCCCAACCATATATAATGGTGCACATTTTCCCTGGGGTTCCTGAGAGCCCTTAGCCTTTACAGTGCCTCCCCACCTCCCACAGTGCCAACCCCTCACCCCACTGCAGATCCTCCATCCCTCCATAGTGGTCCCCAATTATCTATCCAATCATCACATTATTCCCAGGCCTCCTGAGAGCCCTCAGCCTTCACAGTACTCCCCAACCTCTGCAACCTCCACCCCCGGCCTATTGCAGTGCCTCCAGCCCTCCATCGTGCCCCCCAACCCTATATAGTGGCCCACATTCTCCCCAGGGTTCCTGAGAACCCTCAGCCTTCACAGTGCACCCCAACCTCTGAGAGTGCCCCTCCACCCCCCGCCTACTGCAGTGCCTCCAGCCCTCCATTGTGCCCCCCAACCCTATATAGTGGCCCACATTCTCCCCAGGGTTCCTGAGAACCCTCAGCCTTCACAGTGCACCCCAAACTCCCACAGTGCTCCCCACCCCACTGCAGATACTCCAGCCTTCCATAGCGTCCTCAAACTCTCACACAGTGCTCCCCCTACCACCTTCCATACTCCTCCAGAAAACTCTTCTTCTCCAGAGCCATTATGTTTGCGAAAAGTCCCCTAACCCACTCCAGAACCCCTTTCCCCCCCCACAGTGACAACCAGCCCCATCCAAAGCCTTCCAGCATTTCAGTAAACATTTTGCATTCCCATACTTTTATTTTGTTAGTATAAACGTTATTTTTTATTGTTGAGGCATGGAAGGTTTTGGAAGAATTTCCCGGGTCTCAGAATGAGGACCCCCTGCACTAGATCCCCGGGTATGTCAAGTCATCGGAAAAGCACGTAGCTCATATCTGTGCGTGTAATTATCAGCTTATTACAGGTCCTCCGAATGTTGCCCAACTACATTCATATTTGATTCCTGAAACAAGAAGACCAGAGATAATCCAAAAGGACTTTTATCAGGATTTCCCGGCTTGCAGGATAGCAGCAAAAAAGTGAAACAGAGACGCCATTGTGACCTCCGCAGACAGTCGTATGCCGGCTAATCATCTTTAATATCCACTGCTGACAGAGGGGAATTAAGTGCATATTTGCTGGAATAGAAACATTTATAATTCCTGCGAGTGTAAAATATAATCTAATCCCTTTCAACGCGGCGAGAGGAAAAGATTTACCGCGGGAATGACGCTCCTGGTATGTAGATGCCACGTTGGGACCCCCACGTCTCTGAGAGTGCGTCAACTGGTTCATCAAGCACTCTGATGGGGACAACTGATGTGAGGAGGGACTCTGATGGGGACAGTTGATGTAAGGAGGGACTCTGATGGGGACAATTGATGTGAGGAGGGACTCTGATGGGGACAATTGATGTGAGGAGGGACTCTGATAGGGACAGTTGATGTAAGAGGGGACTCTGATGGGGACAATTGATGTGAGGAGGGACTCTGATGGGGACAGTTGATGTAAGGAGGGACTCTGATGGGGACAATTGATGTGAGGAGGGACTCTGATGGGGACAATTGATGTAAGGAGGGACTCTGATGGAGGTGAATGATGTAAGAGGGGACTCTGATGGGGGGCAATTAATGTAAAGGGGGACTCTGATGGATGCAATGTATGTAAGGGGGCATACTGATAGAGGCAATTGATGTAAGGGGAATTATGATAGGGTTAATTGATATAAGGGGGCACGCTGATGCAGACAATTGATGTAGGAGGCACTGTGATTGGGACAACTGATGTAAGAGGGGACTCTGATGCAGACAGTTGATGTAAGGAAGGACTCTGATAGGGGCAATTGATGTAGGGGGCATTGTGACATGGGCCAATTGCTGTAGGGGGCACTGTGATGGGAGCAATTGATGTAGGAGGGACTGTGATGGGGCAATTGATGTTGGGTGCACTATGATGGAGGCAATTAATGTTGGGTGCACTATGATGGAGGCAATTGATGTAGGGGACACTGTGATGGGGCAATCGATGTAGGGGACTCTGTGATGGGGCAATTGATGTAGGGGACTCTGTGATGGGGAAATTTATGTAGGGGGCACTATGATGTAGGCAATTGATGTTGGGTGCACTATGATGGAGGCAATTGATGTAGGGGACACTGTGATGGGGCAATTGATGTAGGGGGCACTATGATGGAGGCAATTGATGTTGGGTGCACTATGATGGAGGCAATGGATGTAGGGGGCACTGTGATGGGTCAGTTGATGTAGGGGGCACTGTGATGGGGGCAACTGATGTGAGGGAACACTCTGGTGTGGACAGTGTATGTAAGGTGGGGACTGTAATGGGGGTATGTATTTAGGGTAGTTTAGTTTGCTTCGTTGAGTTTTCTTTGTGTTTGTGTCTTACTTTCTATCTTGTGTGTATTGGATGATTATCTGTGTGCTGTCACTTCCATTTGTGAAATAATGACACCAGCGATGGGCTGCTTTAACATGGGATCTTGTCCAGGATAGTTGATGGCAAGCTTCTGTAACCCCCTATAAGCCATTAAGTCCGCTGTGTCTCCAGAAACACACTTCACCATTGACATTGACTCCAACAGGGCATGGCGAAATGTGGCCAAACTCTCCTGATGGGGAATGAAAACTTTCAATTTTGTTGGCGCCTAATGGGGTCACAGACAACATTTAAAGGGGAAATACACTCATTGCTGGCAGGCAGGTTTTCATCGAGGAAGAGATTCTGTGTAAAGGTCTTCCCTGCCTGCCATCGATGTTATCTGCCAATGTACACTGCGCTACACATGTGCCACTCATTGTACAATCCAGCGTCTGGCAGATGTCAGGACGAATGAACTCCCATGAGCACGCGGGGGAATGATGTCACTCTGAGCCGGCCAATTAAGATGGCCAAGGATGCCAGGAAAAGATGAGGCTGTAGATGGAAATAGATGCCCAACATGTCAAGGCTTAACAATCGTCCTGAATTGGTGTGTTTGCATTTGTATGTACAGAGATGGGGGCGGGGGGGGGGGGACTCAACATTTAAGTGCTTTTTTGTAACTTTATTTTTTTATACTTTTTTTTTTTCTAAACTTTATTTTCTATTATTGGGGGACCGAAAGTCCCATATGTGATATAATGTTAATATGAAAGGCTTTCTTTATTGAGACATTGGGGGGGGAGGGGGGTGTATTAGACGCCATGATGTTTCACCTGTCCTCCACTGAAGTTCCATCAACTTCTTACCCAGCCACTGAGTCCAGGGAAAATGAGGGCCCAATCCAGAAGAGAGGTAATACATGTTGCTTCCAGGTTCTTACTAGATAGGGGAGATCAGTGAACAGAGGTTTGTTGATCTCCCTCCACTCTACCCTCTGGCACCCACCGTGTCAGTCCCAGATCTGCAGATGGGACCAGGGGCGGACTGACCATTTGGAAACTCAGGCACTACCTGAGGGCCCGGGGTCAGTAGGGGGCCCCATGAGATGCCCTGGTACCTTTTTCATAGGGTTTTTTGAGTTTGGGCAAGGACACAGGGGCCCCATGATCCCCTATTGCCTGGGGGGCCCCATGAGTTGTCAGTCCGCTCCTGGACGGGACAGTAAAGCCCAGGAAACATAGCGGGGGGAGGCTGCACAGGGCGAGGGGGGTGTTGAATGGCAACATACCAACAGTCAGCATGGCAGATTTATACAGATGTAGACAAGAGTGTGCAAAACCCCCTCTGCTGCCGATGCATGCCATTGGTCGAAGACAGCAAAAGGTTAACATGGACCTGAACTCAAAAAGATCTTCTGCCTTACAGGAAACATCTAGAAATGTTCATTATACCTCAGCAGTGCCCCAAAAGATTTACCCATTTGATGTCTTCCTTCTGGTGCCTAGGCACCAATGCACATGCACAGAAATGACAACACTCTGGGGCAGTCGAAGAAGATGACCAAAAACACTGAATCCAGAAGGAATAAAACAGTAGTGCACCTCCTGTGCCTAGGCACCCTTGCATGTGCATGGGAGTTGCATCACTTTGGGGCACCCAATGAGGACGGCCGAAGACGCTTAACCTGGAAGAAAAAATAGCAGTGCACTTCCTGTACCTAGGAGTCCACTTCATAGCTGTATATATACAGGGTCAGATCATCTAAGATAGTGCTTCAAACTCAAAGGGCCATGGCCCACTCTCCCTCCTCCTGGGCCTCCAGCCACCTATGAACCTCCAAATCTCCCACAGTGGCTTCCAGGTTCCCTTAGTGCACCCAACCTTCTACAGTGGTCCACTGTGCCCCTCAATCTCATACAGTGCCACCAGGCCCCCTGAAAGCCCTCTGCTCCTGCAGTGACCCCCAACCTTCTACAGTGCCTCCAACCCCCCCATAGTAGCCTCAACCTTCAACAGTGTCCCACAGTGCCCCCTAGCCCATGCTGTGTCTACCACAGTGGTCCTGGAAAGGCCCCCCTCTTCATTCCAGAGACCTCATCCCCCACAGCTGGTCCTAGCTCCCTCCAGAATCCCCTACAGAGTCACCAAGTCTGCTGTAGAGTCCCAAACCCTTTTCAGACACCCAACCCCCCACTGTGACATGAGAGCTAACCAGCATTTCAACACATATTTTGTGCTCCCATACTTTTATTGTGTTGGCATAAACTTTTTTTTGCTGTTGGAGCATGAAAGGTTTTGGAAGAACTTACTGGGCCTCAGCCTCAATAAGGCTGAAAAAGAAGTCACTGCGGCCTCGGACTTCTAGTCTCAGGAAATTTGGTGATGTCACTACTGCGCTGCTCACTGTTCTCCTTGCTGAAGTGGAAGCTGTACCTGAGGACCTGTAGTGCAAGGATCTCCCTGCTTTATTCATTCTGTAGATCTGTGCGTCCTTCACCTTTCCTGATGATTCCATCAGGGGCACTTCCTGTGCCTAGGCACCGTGTGCAGTGCTGCGACAAGGTCATCCCGCGACCAGGGCAAAGATGCCAAACTGTGCTCCCCTTACCCTTCATGATGTGAAAACTTAGGGGATCCTATGCCCTGCAGTCACACACTTATCAAAATCACTGCCGCTGTCAATACTCCTATCAGCCTTCTAAGAGAAGGAAGGTGCCCTCATCCCAACAGTAAACCATTGCTCCCAGGGCAGCCCTTGTCCCGTCCCTGCCCTTGTGCACCTAGACATCCACTCCGTAGCTGCCTGTCTACAGGAAGAGATCATCTAAGGCACTGGTGTGTCTGACTGCTAATGTCAGGAGATTTGGTTTGAGGTCTGGTGATGTCCTCACTGTGCCGCTCAGTGTTCTCCTTGCTGGAGAGGAAACTGTACCTGAGGACCTGCAGTGCAAGGATCTCCCTGCTCTACTCATTCTATAGATCGGTGCTTCCTCCACCTTTCCTGATGATTCTTGAATATTCCCCCTCCAGTCATATGATCACCAGTCGTCAGGTGGGCAGCTGCAGCATGGGGAAGCAAAGCCCTCCCTCTACCAAGATGCCCTCCCCCCCACGGACAGGGCATGGCAAGTCCTATTTCTGCACAATTTCCACAGCACAGGTCCTGTTTAGGTTTTAGTTAACAATGCACATGCACAGGAGTTACACCACTCTGGGCTGGTCAATCAAGATGGCCGAAGTCACTGAACCTGACTGAAAAAACAGCAGGGCGCTTCCTCTGCCAAGACACCCATGTGCACCTAGACATCCACTTCATAGCTGTCTGTCTACAGGAAGAAATCACCTAAGGCACTGCTGTGTCTGGGGTCAGGAGATTTGGTCTGAGGTCTGGTGATGTCCCCACTGTGTCGCTCAGTGTTCTCCTTGCGTGAGAGGAAACTGTACCTGAGGACCTGCAGTGCAAGGATCTCCGTGCTCTACGCATTCTATAGATCTGTGCTTCCTCCATCTTTCCTGATGATTCTCGAATATTCCCCCTCCAGTCATGATCACCAGTCATCAGGTGGGCAGCTGTGGCATGGGGAAGCAAAGCCCTGACTCTACCAAAATGCCCCCCCCCCATAGGCAAGGCATGGAAAGTCCTATTTCTGCACAATTTCCACAGTACAGGTCCTGTTTAGGTTTTAGCTAACAATGCACATGCACAGGAGTTACACGACTCTGGGCTGGTCAATCAAGATGGCTGCAGTTACTGAACCTGGAGGGGAAACTGTACCTGTGGACCTGCAGTGCAAGGATCTCCCTGCACTACTCATTCTATAGATCTGGGCTTCCTCCACCTTTCCTGATGATTCTTAAATATTCCCTGACCAGTCATATGATCACCAGTCATCAGGTGGGCAGCTGAGGCATGGGGAAGCACAGCCCTGACTCTACCAAGATGCCCCCCCCCCATAGGCAAGGCATGGCAAACCCTATTTCTGCACAATTTCCATGTTCTCACTGTGCCACTTAGTGTTCTCCTTGCTAGAGAGGAAACTGTACCTGTGGACCTGCAGTGCAAGGATCTCCCTGCACTACTCATTCTATAGATCTGGGCTTCCTCCACCTTTCCTGATGATTCTTGAATATTCCCCTCCAGTCATGATCACCAGTCGTCAGGTGGGCAGCTGTGGCATGGGGAAGCAAAGCCCTGACTCTACCAAAATGCCCCCCCCCCCATAGGCAAGGCACGGCAAGTCCTATTTCTGCACAATTTCCACAGTACAGGTCCTGTTTAGGTTTTAGCTAATAATGCACATGCACAGGAGTTACACCACTCTGGACTGGTCAATCAAGATGGCTGAAGTTACTGAACCTGGAGAGGAAACTGTACCTGTGGACCTCCAGTGCAAGGATCTCCCTGCACTACTCATTCTATAGATCTGTGCTTCCTCCACCTTTCCTGATGATTCTTAAATATTCCCTGACCAGTCATATGATCACCAGTTGTCAGGTGGGCAGCTGAGGCATGGGGAAGCACAGCCCTGACTCTACCAAGATGCGCCCCCCCCCCCCATAGGCAAGGCATGGCAATCCCCATTTCTGCACAATTTCCATGTTCTCACTGTGCCACTTAGTGTTCTCCTTGCTGGACAGGAAACTGTACCTGTGGACCCTCAGTGCAAGGATCTCCCTGCACTACTCATTCTACAGATCTGTGCTGCCTCCACCTTTCCTGATGATTCTTGAATATTCCCCCACCAGTCATATGATCACCAGTTGTCAGATGGGCAGCTGAGGCATGGGGAAGCAAAGCCCTGACTCTACCAAGATGCCCCCCCCCCCATAGGCAAGGCACGGCAAGTCCTATTTCTGCACAATTTCCATGTTCTCACTGTGCCACTTAGTGTTCTCCTTGCTGTAGAGGAAACTGTACCTGTGGACCTGCAGTGCAAGGATCTCCCTGCAGTACTCATTCTATAGATCTGTGCTTCCTCCACCTTTCCTGATGATTCTTAAATATTCCCCAACCAGTCAAATGATCACCAGTTGTCAGGTGGGCAGCTGAGGCATGGGGAAGCACAGCCCTGACTCTACCAATATGCCCCTCCCCATAGGCAAGGCATGGCAAGCCCTATTTCTGCACAATTGCCATGTTCTCACTGTGCCACTTAGTGTTCTCCTTGCTGGAGAGGAAACTGTACCTGTGGACCTGCAGTGCAAGGATCTCCCTGCACTACTCATTCTATACATCTGTGCTTCCTCCACCTTTCCTGATGATTCTTGAATATTCCCCACCAGTCATATGATCACCAGTCGTCAGATGGGCAGCTGAGCCATGGGGAAGCAAAGCCCTGCCTCTACCAAGATGGCAAGTCAGTAACAGGGACGAGATCAGCTGCAGGGAGACCACAGACAATATCGCCGATTAGTCCTTTGCCCCCTGCTGGTCTTGTTTCAGCACAGCCTCCAAGGTACAGGTCCTCTTTATAGCTCAGCTAATACATTCGATCCATAGTACCCGCTCCCAGTATCTCCGTCTCCAGTGCAGGGATCAGGGAAGGAAAGGGGGGGGTTCTGTAGCTCAGCGCGGGGTCAGGAGGAATTTTGTGTGACTAATTAGTCCATCGCCTGCCAGGGATGAAATGGACGTTGGCAGATTATTGCAGAATGGTAACTGAAACATACTTTAAACTAGATTGGACTTAATTTCCTTTTCACTGAAAGGGAAGAAAGATTAATGAAATATTCCCAAATCCGTCCTGTTAGTTTTTATTAAATCAGCGAAGGAAACCCGAGCCGGGGTCGCGTTGCGGAGTCCCTTCCTGCGGATTCGGTTACGGGACTCGCGGACGCACTGCACAGGATTCTTTTAAAATAACATTTTTCTTTCGATATGAAAATTGAATTATATCCGTCATCCGAGCAACTTGTGTAAAGCACCGGGGGGGGGTTGGTGGCGACGGCCGGGGGGGCTCTGCAGGCGGAATAAATGCAGCCATCAACCAGGGAAGCCCAAATGAAAAAGATGGACCAAACCAGCACACCTGTACTGGACCGGGGGGTCTCAATGGCAAGAAACGGTCATTCCCATGGCTATACTAGGGACAGCTTAAAGGGTCACTCCACCCAAAACAGTGCTTGGTAGATGCTGTACAGATCAACTACCTAACAGTCTCTTCCATCCCTGTGCTGAGTTCCCGGGTCCGTACGCCCACTGTGCCCATTATGAGGGGTTCCCACCATCCCCGTGCTGAGTTCCCGGGTCCGTACGCCCGCTGTGCCCATTATGAGGGGTTCCCACCATCCCCGTGCTGAGTTCCCGGGTCCGTACGCCCGCTGTGCCCATTATGAGGGGTTCCCACCATCCCCGTGCTGAGTTCCCGGGTCTGTACGCCTGCTGTGCCAATTATGAGGGGTTCCCACCATCCCTGTGACGAGTTCCCCGGTCTGTACACCCGCTGTGCCCATTATGAGGGGTTCCCACCATCCCTGTGCCGAGTTCCCGGGTCTGCACTCCTTCTGTGCCCATTATGAGGGGTTCCCACCATCCCTGTGCTGAGTTCCCGGGTCTGCACTCCTTCTGTGCCCATTATGAGGGGTTCCCACCATCCCTGTGCTGAGTTCCCGGGTCCGTACGCCCGCTGTGCCCATTATGAGGGGTTCCCACCATCCCCGTGCTGAGTTCCCGGGTCCGTACGCCCGCTGTGCCAATTATGAGGGGTTCCCACCATCCCTGTGACGAGTTCCCGGGTCTGTACACCCGCTGTGCCCATTATGAGGGGTTCCCACCATCCCTGTGCCGAGTTCCCGGGTCTGCACTCCTTCTGTGCCCATTATGAGGGGTTCCCACCATCCCCGTGCTGAGTTCCCGGGTCCGTACGCCCACTGTGCCCATTATGAGGGGTTCCCACCATCTATCTTGTTTTCTCTACTGATCTCACATATCCGATTTATTGCCGTATATCATGGTATCATACAGGGGCGGACTGACCATTTGGAAACTCGGGCACTGCCTGAGGGCCCGGGGTCAGTAGGGGGCCCCATGAGATGCCCCTGGTACCTTTTTCATAGGCTTTTTTGAGTTTGGGCAAGGACACAGGGGCCCCATGATCTCCTATTGCCCGGGGGCCCCATGATTTATCAGTCCGCCCCTGGTGTCATATAGTTTCTGCGTTCACATACAGGGGAGGATCTGGCTACACCTGATAGCACAGACAGTTCTTCTTTCACCTAATGGAAGGCTGCGCTCTCCATCCTCCAGATGTGTGTTCGGTGCCCCCCCCCCCCCCATGACTGACAGCTGCACGTTGGTTGTTTAACCGTAACCGAGCCTAATTGCACCCCGCGGGTGTGAAGTGGATTAATTTGTTGTCACTGTAGTCAATCACGTTCAGCCACTTCGGATCCAGCCGCTCCAGACGGTTATTATGACGTGTTAATTCACATCCAAATAAATAAAGTGTTTTCACACATCAGCCTCGCCGCTCCACTTTGTAATACACAATCCAATGAATTTTTTCGGGGGGAGTTTCTCCTTTTTTTTTTCTTTATTTTATTTTTGAAATAATGAGCACAAGTTGTATATTATTCATATCTGGAGGGAAAGAAGGAAAACGTCCATCCAAAGATGCAAAAAAAAAAAAAACACAGATAGGCGCTCATATTGTCACATTGGAAAGGTAACAAATTTTCATTCTTTAGTAAATGTAACAGAATTCATTAAAAAAAACAAAAACTGATAGGCGCTCATATTATCACATTGGAAATGTAACAATTTTAATTTTCATTCTTTGGTAAATATAACAGAATTCATTAAAAAAACAAAAACCCACCAATAGGCGCTCATATTATCACATTGGAAAGGTAACAATTTTAATTTTCATTCTTTGGTAAATATAATAGAATTCATTAAAAAAAAAAAAGAAAAAAGAAAGAAAGAAAAAAATCTCACCGATAGGCGCTCATATTATCACATTGGAAAGGTAACAATTTTAATTTTCATTCTTTGGTAAATATAACAAAATTCATTAAAAAAACAAAACAAAAAAAAAACCCACCAATAGGCGCTCATATTATCAGATTGGAGAGGTAACAATTCTAATTTTAATTCTTTGGTAAATGTAACAGAATTCATTAAAAGAAAAAAAAACTGATAGGCGCTCATATTATCACATTGGAAATGTAACAATTTTAATTTTCATTCTTTGGTAAATATAACAGAATTCATTAAAAAAAAAAAAAAAAAAGAAAGAAAAAAATCCCACCGATAGGCGCTCATATTATCACATTGGAAAGGTAACAATTTTAATTTTCATTCTTTGGTAAATATAACAAAATTCATTAAAAAAACAAAACAAAAAAAAAACCCCACCAATAGGCGCTCATATTATCAGATTGGAGAGGTAACAATTCTAATTTTCATTCTTTGGTAAATGTAACAGAATTCATTAAAAGAAAAAAAAAACTGATAGGCGCTCATATTATCACATTGGAAACGTAACAATTTTAATTTTCATTCTTTGGTAAATATAACAGAATCCATTAAAAAAAATAAATAAATAAATAAATAAAGAAAAAAATCCCACCGACGATAGGCGCTCATATTATCACATTGGAAAGGTAACAATTTTAATTTTCATTCTTTGGTAAATATAACAAAATTCATTAAAAAAAAAAAAAACCCACCAATAGGCGCTCATATTATCAGATTGGAGAGGTAACAATTCTAATTTTCATTCTTTGGTAAATGTAACAGAATTCATTAAAAGAAAAAAAAACTGATAGGCGCTCATATTATCACATTGGAAATGTAACAATTTTAATTTTCATTCTTTGGTAAATATAACAGAATTCATTAAAAAAAAAAAAAAAAAGAAAAAAAAAACCCCACTGATAGGCGCTCATATTATCACATTGGAAATGTAACAATTTTAATTTTCATTCTTTGGTAAATATAACAGAATTCATTTAAAAAAAAAAAAAAAAAACCCCAATAGGCGCTCATATTATCACATTGGAAAGGTAACAATTTTAATTTTCATGCTTTGGTAAATGTAGCAGAATTCATTAAAAAAAAAAAGAAGAAAAAACGTAGATCCTGAAAATGTTTCTTTTTTTAAAAAAAAAATTTTACAGACATTTTCCATTAGGCAGTACAATTTGCATGACGGCCATTACCAGGTCATGTGACCCCTCATGGGGAGAGCTTCCAGGCGATGAAATCAGATTTGGCGATCTGTGAGAAGGTCGATTTTTACAAATATCGGCATTTGTCTGGTGTGCTGAAGACCAGCATCTAGAACCCCTGTCAGGTTTTTATTGCTAAGGCATAAAAAAGAATTGGCGCATCACACCACTGCTCAATGGTCCAAACACAGTTTTATTCCAGTAAAGGTCAGAGAGATTATACAACAAATTTCCAATGCGTTTTGGGGGTCCAACATTTTCCCCTTCCTCAGGGCTAAGGAAAACAATGTGGAAAAAGTCCAAATCAATAAAAATATCCCTTCTTCAGGGTCAACGTTCGGAACAATAATCATTAAACGTATACCTGGAATGACATTATATAAATACATCTCATATGTGGGGACCTAGACCAGGGGGTCTCAAAACATCCCAAACAAAGGGACAGTTTATTGTTCTTTAGACTTAGGGGGGCCAGACTGTGGCTAGTGGGAGTAGAAAATGTCCCCATCATTGGAATCACTGGAAGGAATAGTGTCCCATCATTGGTGTCAGTGGGAGGAATAGTGTCCCATCATTGGTGTCAGTGGGAGGAATAGTGCCTCACCATTGGTGTCAGTGGGAGGAATAGTGTCCCATCATTGGTGTCAGTGGGAGGAATAGTGCCCCATCATTGGTGTCAGTGGGAGGAATAGTGCCCCATCATTGGTGTCAGTGGGAGGAATAGTGTCCCATCATTGGTGTCAGTGGGAGGAATAGTGCCCCATCATTGGTGTCAGTGGGAGGAATAGTGTCCCATCATTGGTATCAGTGGGAGGAATAGTGCCCCATCATTGGTGTCAGTGCAAGGAATAGTGCCTCATCATTGGTATCAGTGGGAGGAATAGTGCCTCACCATTGGTGTCAGTGGAGGAATAGTGCCCCCGTCATTGGTGTCAGTGGGAGGAATAGTGCCCCATCATTGGTGTCAGTGGGAAGAATAGTGCCCCATCATTGGTATCAGTGGGAGGAATAGTACCCCATCATTGGTGTCAGTGGGAAGAATAGTGCCCCATCATTGGTATCAGTGGGAGGAATAGTGCTCCATCATTGGTGTCAGTGGGATAAATAGTGCCCCATCATTGGTATCAGTGAGGAGAATAGTGCCCCATCATTAGTGTCAATGGGAAGAATAGTGCCCCATCATTGGTGTCACTGGGAGTAATTGGCTGTATGGTGGTCTCTGCTGGTGGGATGGGGGTCCTGAGGGATCTTATCCATGGTAACAGAGAATGGAGTGCTCACTGGGTGAAGTGGGGCATGGTAGTAGGTCCCTGGTGTGGAGGGTTCCAAGGGGCCCAGTACCTCCTCATTTGAGCAGTGCTACCTTGTCTGGTCAGGGGCTGGGGAGGCAGAGGGCCCTCCTGGCATCTCGGGGGTGCCCCGGAGTAGCGCTATGGGTTTGGGACCTCAATGTGTGAAACTGCACTAGGCCATGACATCTAAGCTTTTTTTCTGCACAATTCCTCATGGGCTGATCCTCATGGGCTGGTCCTCATGGGCTGGTCCTCTTGCCTGAGGTCGGGGCAGTTTTTGTTACCAGGCCATAACGCCTAGCCAATGCCCTTGCACACACATTTTAAATTTATTTTTCCTCTCCAATTGTGTCCCCTGGACTTACATACTTTATAGGCCCTCTAGGTAGCTAGGCTTTGTTTTTTTAGACAGAGGTTGGGTAGAAGTTTGAGATGAATCAGCCTGGGAGTGAGGTAGTGAGTTCAACTCAGGATAGGCTGGGAGGCTCTACAGGCTTCTGCAGCCCTCCTACCCTTCCAGAAACTGCTGGAACTTTCTGGAAATTGAGCACAGGAGGGGAGGAGGCCCAGAACTTCATGTTTGAGGGACCTTGGCTAATCCCCCGGCAGGAGGCCAGGCATGGTGACCAAGGACGACCCTTAAATTTGGCAGAGCCTGAGCAGCAGGTGAGTCGGGTGGAAGAAGGACTGATAGACGGCTGGAGTACGGAGACTGGGAGAGGGCCCCAGGGAGGAGGGCCTACCTACAGGCAGGATTCTGGGAAGGAGAACCTCCACTGTGTCAAGTCTCTTAGGGAGGACATCCTGAGCAGCAGGGAAGGAGCAAGCTCAGTGGAAGGCCTGAAAGTGGCTACCAAACCACCATGACAGGACAGTGTGAGAACTTCTACACCCCCTGGGCCAGATAAGGGGAGAGGGCAGTCAGGAGCAACACCCAGGTAGTTCTCATCCAGGATTACTTGACTGCTAGATCTTGGCATCCCTTCCCCAGGGATACCCTCAGTGCAGCTGGGTGAGGAGGAGGATTCAGCTGGAGTCTGAGGAGATACGCCAAGGGGACTTCAGTGCTCCTGAACAGGGACAGTTGCTATTTTTGGATCCAGTATTGTGGCTAAGAAGTGTGTCCTCAAGTTTACAGTTCTTGGGTGTCCCATACACCCCCAGACCCCATCCCATACACCCCTAGATCCCATCCCATACACCCTTAGACCCCATCCCATACACACCTAGACCCCATCGTATATACCCCTAGACCCCATCCCATACACAACTAGACCCCATCCCATACACAACTAGACTCCATCCCATACACACCTAGACCCCATCCCATACACACCTAGACCTCATCCCATACACCCCTAGACCCCATCCCATATACCCCTAGACCCCATCCCATACACAACTAGACCCCATCCCATATACCTCTAGACCCCATCCCACATACACCTAGACCCCATCCCATATACCCCTAGACCCCATTCCACATACCCCTAGACCCCATCCCATATACAACTAGACCCCATCCCATATACAACTAGACCCCATCCCACATACAACTAGACCCCATCTCACACACAACTAGACCCCATCCCATACACACCTAGACCCCATCCCATACACACCTAGACCCCATCCCATAATACAACTAGACCCCATCCCATACACACCTAGACCCCATCGTATATACCCCTAGACCCCATCCCATACACAACTAGACCCCATCCCATACACAACTAGACTCCATCCCATATACAACTAGACCCCATCCCATACACACCTAGACCCCATCCCATACACACCTAGACCCCATCCCATACACACCTAGACCTCATCCCATACACCCCTAGACCCCATTCCATATACCCCTAGACCCCATCCCATATACAACTAGACCCCATCCCATATACCTCTAGACCCCATCCCACATACACCTAGACCCCATCCCATATACCCCTAGACCCCATTCCACATACCCCTAGACCCCATCCCATATACAACTAGACCCCATCCCACATACAACTAGACCCCATCTCACACACAACTAGACCCCATCCCATACACACCTAGACCCCATCCCACACACACCTAGACCCCATCCAAGTTGATAACCCCTTAAAAAAATCTTACTAACTCTGAAGGTACAAGTGTGGAAAAAGCGTGTTGTCTGGTCATGCAGAGCTTAGGGGGGAGCCAAAACGAATCCAGCGGCCCTCAAGAGGGTAGTGCTACATATGCTTCCTGTTCACTCTGGTGTTGGTCTTCAGGCCTACCATGAAGTCTACGGGGAGGATGTGTGGCCATCAGGTTTCTTCCTCCCATGCCTGGGAGTGGGGGGGAGCCCCTGCCTAGTACTTGGTTGTCAGCTTTGGCTGATCATGAGTAGATGGACCTGCCAGCCTTTTGGGTAGTTCTGAGTGTGTCTTATCCCTGTCAGGATTCCCGTGTCCCCCGGGGGGGGGGTTAGGGAGGGGTCCATACAACGCACCCTAAGTGTATTTTTTGTGTGTGGCCACTTGTACATTTTTTGCTCTCTTTTGGTGCTCCGTTTTTGCACACTGCGCCACAGACCCCAGAGAGGAAAAAAATACATTACTTTGTCTCTTCATTCTGCAATAAACCAGAAAGATGTTGGCCCCGGCATGGAAGCCCCCCCACATCACATCGCTGGGGTGGGGGGGAGTTCTACTTTAATTATTAGTTGTGTAAGGACCGATCCATGTCAGCTTTGGGGGGAGGATTTGGCATCTGGACTTCAGGAACCAGAGAACCTTCTGCCATCAAATAAAGAGAGCACGACGGCACTGAATTTGGGGGAGAAGAAGTGGAGGAAAACACTACACACCCTCATCAGACACTGTGTACCCTCACTGGACACGGGGCACCCTCATCGGACACTGTGTACCCTCACTGGACACGGGGCACCCTCATCGGACACTGTGTACCCTCACTGGACACGACACACCCTCATCAGACACTGTGTACCCTCACTGATCACGGGGCACCCTCATCGGACACTGTGTACCCTCACTGGACACGGAGCACCCTCATCAGACACTGTGTACCCTCACTGATCACGGGGCACCCTCATCGGACACTGTGTACCCTCACTGGACACGACACACCCTCATCAGACACTGTGTACCCTCACTGGACACGGGGCACCCTCATCAGACACTGTGTACCCTCACTGGACACGGGGCACCCTCATCGGACACTGTGTACCCTCACTGGACACGGAGCACCCTCATCAGACACTGTGTACCCTCACTGATCACGGGGCACCCTCATCGGACACTGTGTACCCTCACTGGACACGACACACCCTCATCAGACACTGTGTACCCTCACTGGACACGGGGCACCCTCATCAGACACTGTGTACCCTCACTGGACACGACACACCCTCATCAGACACTGTGTACCCTCACTGGACACGGGGCACCCTCATCAGACACTGTGTACCCTCACTGGACACGGGGCACCCTCATCAGACACTGTGTACCCTCGCTGGACACGGGGCACCCTCATCGGACACTGTGTACCCTCGCTGGACACGGGGCACCCTCATCGGACACTGTGTACCCTCGCTGGACACGGAGCACCCTCATCGGACACTGTGTACCCTCACTGGACACGGGGCACCCTCATCAGACACTGTGTACCCTCACTAGACACGGGGCACCCTCATCGGACACTGTGTACCCTCACTAGACACGGGGCACCCTCATCGGACACTGTGTACCCTCACTGGACACGGGGCACCCTCATCGGACACTGTGTACCCTCATTGGACACAATGCACCCTCATCAGACACTGTGTACCCTCACTGGACACGGGGCACCCTCATAGGACACTGTGTACCCTCATCGGACACGGCGCACCCTCATCGGACACTGTGTACCCTCACTGGACACGGGGCACCCTCATCGGACACTGTGTACCCTCACTGGACACGGCACACCCTCATCGGACACTGTGTACCCTCACTGGACACGGGGCACCCTCATCGGACACTGTGTACCCTCACTGGACACGGGGCACCCTCATTGGACACTGTGTACCCTCATTGGACACAATGCACCCTCATCGGACACTGTGTACCCTCACTGGACACGGGGCACCCTCATAGGACACTGTGTACCCTCATCGGACACGGCGCACCCTCATCGGACACTGTGTACCCTCACTGGACACGGGGCACCCTCATTGGACACTGTGTACCCTCACTGGACACGGCACACCCTCATCGGACACTGTGTACCCTCACTAGACACGACACACCCTCATCGGACATGGCGCACCCTCATCAGACACTGTGTACCCTCACTGGACATGGCGCACCCTCATCAGACACTGTGTACCCTCACTGGACACGACGCACCCTCATCAGACACTGTGTACCCTCACTGGACATGGGGCACCCTCATCGGACACTGTGTACCCTCACTGGACACGGGGCACCCTCATCGGACACTGTGTACCCTCATTGGACACAATGCACCCTCATCGGACACTGTGTACCCTCACTGGACACGGGGCACCCTCATTGGACACTGTGTACCCTCACTGGACACGGCGCACCCTCATCGGACACTGTGTACCCTCCCTGGACTCGGGGCACCCTCATCGGACACTGTGTACCCTCACTGGACATGGCACACCCTCACCGGACACTGTGTACCCTCACTGGACACGGCACACCCTCACCGGACACAGCGCACCCTCATCGGACATGGCGCACCCTCATCAGACACTGTGTACCCTCACTGGACATGGCGCACCCTCATCAGACACTGTGTACCCTTACTGGACACGGGGCACCCTCATCGGACACTGTGTACCCTCACTGGACATGGCGCACCCTCATCGGACACGACGCACCCTCATCGGACACTGTATACCCTCACTGGACACGGGGCACCCTCATCGGACACTGTGTACCCTCACTGGACACGGGGCACCCTCATCAGACACTGTGTACCCTCACTGGACACGGGGCACCCTCATCGGACACTGTGTACCCTCACTGGACATGGGGCACCCTCATCAGACACTGTGTACCCTCACTGGACACGGGGCACCCTCATCGGACACTGTGTACCCTCACTAGACACGGGGCACCCTCATCGGACACTGTGTACGCTCACTGGACACGGGGCACCCTCATCAGACACTGTGTACCCTCACTGGACACGGGGCACCCTCATCGGACACTGTGTACCCTCACTAGACACGACACACCCTCATCGGACATGGCGCACCCTCATCAGACACTGTGTACCCTCACTGGACATGGCGCACCCTCATCAGACACTGTGTACCCTCACTGGACACGACGCACCCTCATCAGACACTGTGTACCCTCACTGGACATGGGGCACCCTCATCGGACACTGTGTACCCTCACTGGACACGGGGCACCCTCATCGGACACTGTGTACCCTCATTGGACACAATGCACCCTCATCGGACACTGTGTACCCTCACTGGACACGGGGCACCCTCATTGGACACTGTGTACCCTCACTGGACACGGCGCACCCTCATCGGACACTGTGTACCCTCCCTGGACTCGGGGCACCCTCATCGGACACTGTGTACCCTCACTGGACATGGCACACCCTCACCGGACACTGTGTACCCTCACTGGACACGGCACACCCTCACCGGACACAGCGCACCCTCACTGGACATGGCTCACCCTCATCAGACACTGTGTACCCTCACTGGACATGGCGCACCCTCATCAGACACTGTGTACCCTTACTGGACACGGGGCACCCTCATCGGACACTGTGTACCCTCACTGGACATGGCGCACCCTCATCGGACACGACGCACCCTCATCGGACACTGTATACCCTCACTGGACACGGGGCACCCTCATCGGACACTGTGTACCCTCACTGGACACGGGGCACCCTCATCAGACACTGTGTACCCTCACTGGACACGGGGCACCCTCATCGGACACTGTGTACCCTCACTGGACATGGGGCACCCTCATCAGACACTGTGTACCCTCACTGGACACGGGGCACCCTCATCAGACACTGTGTACCCTCACTGGACACGGGGCACCCTCATCGGACACTGTGTACCCTCACTGGACACGGGGCACCCTCATCGGACACTGTGTACCCTCATTGGACACAATGCACCCTCATCGGACACTGTGTACCCTCACTGGACACGGGGCACCCTCATCGGACACTGTGTACCCTCACTGGACACGGCGCACCCTCATCGGACACTGTGTACCCTCACTGGACACGGGGCACCCTCATAGGACACTGTGTACCCTCACTGGACACGACGCACCCTCATCAGACACTGTGTACCCTCACTGGACACGGCACACCCTCATCAGACACTGTGTACCCTCACTGGACACGGGGCACCCTCATCAGACACTGTGTACCCTCACTGGACATGGCGCACCCTCATCGGACACTGTGTACCCTCACTGGACATGGCGCACCCTCATCGGACACTGTGTACCCTCACTGGACACGACAACCCCTCATCAGACACTGTGCACCCTCAATGGACACGATGCACCCTCATCAGACACTGTGTACCCTCACTGGACACGACGCACCCTCATCGGACACTGTGTACCCTCATCAGACACAGCGTACCCTCACTGGACACGACGCACCCTCATCGGACACTGTGTACCCTCACTGGACACGATGCACCCTCATCAGACACTGTGTACCCTCACTGGACACGACGCACCCTCATCAGACACTGTGTACCCTCACTGGACACGACAGACCCTCATCAGACACAGTGTACCCTCACTGGACACGACGCATCCTCATCAGACATGACGCACTCTCACTGGACACAGCACACCCCCATCTGACACGATGCACCCTCATCAGGCATGATGCACCCCCATTGGACACAACGCACCCTCTTCGGACACTGTGCACCCTCATTAGACACTGTGTACTCTCACTGGACACGGGGCACCCTCATCAGACAAATTATCCTCATCATACAGGATGCACCCTCACTGGACACAGCACACCCTCCTCTGACATGACGCAACCTCATCAGGCACGAAGCACCCTCAACGGACACGATGAACCCTCACTGGACACGACCAGGGGCGGACTGACTATTTGGAAACTTGGGCACTGCCTGAGGGCCCGGGGTCAGTAGGGGGCCCCATGAGATGCCCCTGGTACCTTTTTAATAGGCTTTTTTGAGTTTGGGCAAGGACACAGGGACTCCCTGATCCCCTATTGGCTGGGGGCTCCATGAGTTGTCAATCTGCCCCTGGACAAGACGCACCCTCACTGGAAGCAACGCACCCTCGCCGGACGCGACGCACTCTCATCAGGCAGGACGCACCCTCATCGGATATGACGCACCCTCACTGGACATGACGCACCGTCACCAGACACGATGCACCGTTATCAGACGTGGCGCACCCTCATCGGACACGACGCACCCTCATCGGATATGACGCACCCTCACTGGACATGACGCACCCTCACCAGACACGACGCACCGTTATCAGACGTGACGCACCGTTATCAGACGTGACGCACCCTCACCAGACATGACGCACCGTTATCAGACATGACGCACCGTTATCAGACGTGACGCACCCTCACCAGACATGACGCACCGTTATCAGACGTGACGCACCCTCACCAGACATGACGCACCGTTATCAGACGTGACGCACCCTCACCAGACATGACGCACCGTTATCAGACACGGCGCACCCTCACCAGACATGACGCACCGTTATCAGACATGACGCACCGTTATCAGACGTGACGCACCCTCACCAGACATGACGCACCGTTATCAGACGTGACGCACCCTCACCAGACATGACGCACCGTTATCAGACGTGACGCACCCTCACCAGACATGACGCACCGTTATCAGACGTGACGCACCCTCACCAGACACGGCGCACCCTCATGCAGCTTCAGCTCTGAGTTGCCATTTTTCTTCTATTTCAGCAGAAATAAAGAGCCCCATTAGCCGATTGTTGACTTTTGGAATTAGTCGCTAAAACTCTGAGTTGGGTGTTTGGCCCCTAATTGGTGTTCTGTAGGTAATCTCCCTTTTATTGACACTTGTAATCCCCCAACAGGCAATGAAATCAGCTTTAGCAGTTAACCAATTAGGCCGATGTGTGGCCATTCACTCCGGGGATTGTCTTGCAAGGACCACCTAGGGGGAGGGGGCCGGCTAATCCCATGCGTCATTATCACAGCCTTTACCTCCTCCTGATGTCCCTCCACAGATCGCTCTTCATTGATTAGCAGGTTTAGGACAACAAATCTACAAATTTACAGAAACTGATAATCCCAACAATACAATCAGCTGATTATTGATTCGAGGCTGGAGAGAGGATCTAAACGTGTGTGCCGGGCCGGGGATCAGAGCAAACGTTGTATATAGATACTAGGACCGAAACATTGTATATAGATACTAGGACCGAAACATTGTATATAGATATTAGGACCGGGACTGAAACATTGTATATAGATACTAGGACCGAAACATTGTATATAGATATTAGGACCGGGACTGAAACATTGTATATAGATATTAGGACCGGGACTGAAACATTGTATATAGATATTAGGACCGAAACATTGTATATAGATATTAGGACCGGGACCGAAACATTGTATATAGATACTAGGACCGAAACATTGTATATAGATATTAGGACCGGGACTGAAACATTGTATATAGATACTAGGACTGAAACATTGTATATAGATACTAGGACCGAAACATTGTATATAGATATTAGGACCGAAATGTTGTATATAGATATTAGGACCGAAACATTGTATATAGATATTAGGACCGAAATGTTGTATATAGATATTAGGACCGGGACTGAAACATTGTATATAGATATTAGGACCGGGACCGAAACATTGTATATAGATACTAGGACCGAAACATTGTATATAGATATTAGGACCGGGACTGAAACATTGTATATAGATACTAGGACCGAAACATTGTATATAGATATTAGGACCGAAATGTTGTATATAGATATTAGGACCGAAACATTGTATATAGATATTAGGACCGAAATGTTGTATATAGATATTAGGACCGGGACTGAAACATTGTATATAGATATTAGGACCGAAATGTTGTATATAGATATTAGGACCGGGACTGAAACAGTGTATATAGGTATTAGTTCTGGGACTAATCATTGTATATAGATATTAGGACCAGGACCGAAACATTGTATATAGATATTAGGACCGGGACCAGGGGCAGACTGACAACTCATGGGGCCCCCGGGCAATAGGGGATCATGGGGCCCCTGTGTCCTCCCCCACACTCAAACCACACCCAAAAAAGCCTATGAAAGGTACCAAGGGCATCTCATGGGGCCCCCTACTGACCCCGGGCCCTGGGGCAGTGCCCAAGTGCTCGAATGGTCAGTCTGCCCCTGACCAGGACTAAACATTGTATATAGATATTAGGACTGAGGCTAAACGTTGTATATACAGTATTCCCCAAGAGTGAGTCTCCCCCCCCCCCCCTCACATTTGTGTCAATATTTGATTGTATCTTTTCATGTGACAACACTGAAGAAATGACACTTTGCTACAATGTGACGTAGTCAGTGTACAGCTTGTATAACATGGAAATTTGCTGTCCCCTCAAAATAACTCAACACACCACCATTAATGTCTAAACCGCTGACAACAAAAGTTCACCCCTAAGTGACAAGGTCCAAATTGGGCCCAATCAGCCATTTTCCCTCCCCGGGGTCATGTGACTCATTAGTGTTACAAGGTCTCAGGTGTGAATGGGGAGCGGGGGGGGGGGTTACATTTGGTGTTATCGCTCTCACTCTCTCATACTGGTCACTGGAAGTTCAACATGGCACCTCATGGCAAAGAACTCTCTGAGGATCTGAAAAGAAGAATTGTTGCTCTACATAAAGATGGCCGAGGCTATAAGAAGATTGCCGAGACCCTGAAACTGAGTTGCAGTACGGGGGCCAAGACCATACAGCGGTGTAACAGGACAGGTTCCTCTCAGAACAGGCCTCGCCATGGTCCACCAAAGAAGTTGAGTGCACGTGCTCAGCGTCATATCCAGAGGTTGTCTTTGGGAAATAGACGTATGAGTGGTGCCAGCATTGCTGCAGAGGGTGGGGTGGGGGTCAGCCTGTCAGTGCTCAGACCATACGCCGCACACTGCATCACATTGGTCTGCATGGCTGTCGTCCCAGAAGGAAGCCTCTTCTAAAGATGATGACCAAGAAATCCCGCAAACAGTTTGCTGAAGACAAGCAGACTGAGGACATGGAGTACTGGAACCATCTCCTGTGGTCTGATGACACCAAGATCAACTGATTGGGTTCAGATGGTGTCAGGCGTGTGTGGTGGCAACCAGGTGAGGAGCACAAAGACAAGTGTGTCTTGCCTACAGTCCAGCATGGTGGTGGGAGTGTCATGGTCTGGGGCCCCATGGTGGTGGGAGTGTCATGGTCTGGGGGCTGCATGAGTGCTGCCGGCACTGGGGGGCTACAGGGAACCATGAATGCCAACATGTACTGTGACATACTGAAGCAGAGCATGATCCCCTCCCTTCGGAGACTGGGCCACAGGGCAATATTCCAACATAACGACCCCAAACACACCTCCAAGATGACCACTGCCTTCCTAAAGAAGCTGAGGGTAAAGGTGATGGACTGGCCAAGCATGTCTCCAGACCTGAACCCTATTGAGAATCTGTAGGGCCTCCTCAAACGGAAGGTGGAGGAGCGCAAGGTCTCTAATATCCACCAGCTCAGGGATGTTGACAGGGGAGCACACAGGGGAGAGAAGAAGGAAGGAAGGAAGGAAGGAAGGAAGGAAGGAAGGAAGGAAGAAGGAGGAAGGAAGAAGGAAGAAGGAAGAAGGAAGGAAGGAAGGAAGGAAGGAAGGAAGGAAGGAAGAAGAAAGAAGGAAGAAGGAAGGAAGTAGAAAGACGGAAGAAGGAAGAAGAAGGAAGTAGAAAGACGGAAGGAGGAAGAAGGAAGAAGAAGCAGAAAGAAGAAGAAGAAGAAAGAAGGAAGAAGAAGAAAGAAGGAAGAAGAAGAAGAAAGTAGAAGGAAGAAGGAAGGAGACAGAAGAAAGAAGGAAGAAGAAGAAGAATTCCAGTCCGCTATTATATTTTATATGAAAGTCTTGGGGTCGCAACATTTCGGATACAGATGTTTATATTCGGATACAAATGGATACATTGTTGCAACCACAAGACTTTTCATATAAAATATAATAGCGGACTGGAATTGTTATTCTTTTTCTTCTTTTTTCTTCTTCTTTTCTTATTTTCTTCTTCTTCTTCATCTTCTGGCAGGTCACGGTTCATGCGCAGATTTGCCCATCATTGCCGGGAAAATCGGCCGCAAATTTTCCAAAATGCCCGATAAAAAAAATGTGCAAAAAGCCCGAAAAACGGCCGACCAATTAACCCACTAATGGTGCGAAAATCAGCCGATTTTCGACCCGTCTATGGCCAGCATAAGTAACACTTACAGGTCCTGCCCCTCCCCCTGACTGAACAGTGAAAGGAGAAGCAGCACACTGACGGGCTCATCCCTCTGTCACTCCGCTCTCTCCTCCTATCAGCACTGCAGCAGAAATGATTGGCCCTTTCTGTTAGGCTGGCCATACATTATACAATTTTCTTAAGAATTTTGCTTTAAATTTACCAAAAACCATATAATAGGAGGTCACACCTAAACAACACTTTCAATTGTATCCAATTAAGCCGGCCCCTAGTTGAAGGTAAATCTAAAGGAAACTGGGCAGAAATTGGACAGAAAATTGTATAGTGTATGGCCAGCCTTTGCTTCTCGCTCTCTCAGTCTGAGCTCTGCTGTACAATTCTAACCTAGGGAATAACTCCTTGCAATAAAATCTGTATTTCCAGGGCTGCATTCATATCTGCCCCGGGGGTTCAGCTGTAGAATCGCGAGCTGATTTTTTTGGAAGCGTCGTCCTTTCGGCAGGCCTTGCCGGGTTAAGTGCCAAATCCTTGCCAGGATAATCAAGGAAGTTTAGCCAAAAGTTTCACCTGGACGAGGCTTGTGACTCAGATCTGACCCCAGACAAGAATCCGCTCGTGCGCACTCTGGCATGTCGCGAGTGAACGGCGAAGGTAGTGGAATAGTTGAGCGGCGTCCAAATTTCTGTTGCTTATTTGGAAAGCCGTCTGCAGCCACAACCGCGCTCGAATGAGCGAGCCGCTTCCTCCGCGTCGGTGGGGGGATCCTGGAGGGATGGGTGTTATTTCTGCGGGCTGAGCACGCTCCCAGCGAGCGATCCAATTAACGATTCCTCGCCGCTGTCCTCGATTTCCCCGTGTCGGATTCGGACGCTTCGCAGCCAATCGGATACGCCGCAACGGTTTCCTGATGCTACATTGTTTACAGTAATCGGAATTTGTGAGCTGGGGTCGGTGGAAACGTTCAGCAACAATGTAACAATCAGGGGTGTCCCTAGGGTTGGTGTCACCCCTCCGACGATCTCCGCAGGATGGATCGGATCTGCGGATTGGGGAGGATAATGGATCGGACTCCGATCCATTGTGCTCAATCTGCAGATCTGATCCATCCTGCGGAGATCGTCGGCTTGCTTTACAACATACTTTTTCGTGGAGCGGGTCCAGTGTCACCCCATTCGGTAGGTGTCACCCGGTGCGGGCTGCACCCCCCCCCCCCCGGCACCCGCTTCGGGACGCCACTGAACACAATATATACATCATTACAAAACAGATGCTGGAGACAAAAAGGAAATACATTTTTTTTTGGGGGGGGGGGGGGGGGTGGGTTGTAAATTGCCTTTCAGGCACAAAAAAAAACCTTCCAGGCATGCCTTATGTCACCACTGGGTCTCTGTACTTCTCTATGTAATGCAGGCAGGTCACGGCTGGTGGGAGGGGCCAGCAGGGTGCTCTGCATGGCTTCCTGAAAACATCCCAGCACCCTGCCGCCCTCCTCCTCTCAAGAGTCCTCAGCCGTGATGCAAGCAGTGGGAGGAGTTATGAAACTATCAAAATGACTTGATGGGAGGGTGTCAGTCTGGAGGAGTGGGTGTTCCTAGGCAGGCTGTATTTGCATAAAGACCACCCACCTGGGATACTGAGCCTCCATTAATGAAATCAATGAATGAAAGAGGCGGGGCCAGGGACACGTCAGGGTGTCAAAATGACAGCCCTCCAGCTGTTGAGAAACTACAAGTCCCATCATGCCTCTGCCTGTGGGAGTCGTGCTTGTAACTGTCAGCCTTGCAGTGTCTCCTGGGACTTGTAGTTCCAAAACAGCTGGAGGGCCACCAGTTTGATACCTGATGCTGGAGATCAGTACTGGTCTCTATGCTTCTCTGTGCAATGCAGGTAGATCATGGCTGGTTTGGATGGGCTGGCAGGGTGCTGGTAGGAAATTGGGGGGATATCTCTATCTGACTGGCTGCAGCTTTTAATGCACATTGTAAGACGCTCCCAGTGTGCAGTGACATCAGAGTAAGCCATTCCAGTCCAGGGGAGGAGCCGGTACACCTCTGCAAGACTGAAGGGGAGGAGCCAGTACACCTGTACAGGACTGAAGGGGAGGAGCCGGTACACCTGTGCAAGACTGAAGGAGAGGAGCCGGTACACCTGTGCAAGACTGAAGGGGAGGAGCCACTACACCGTACAAGACTGAAGGGGAGGAGCAGGTACACCTGTGCAAGATTGAAGGGGAGGAGCCAGTACACCGTACAACACTGAAGGGGAGGAGCCAGTACACCGTACAAGACTGAAGGGGAGGAGCAAGTACACCTGTGCAAGACTGAAGGGGAGGAGCCAGTACACCGTACAAGACTGAAGGGGAGGAGCAGGTACACCTGTGCAAGATTGAAGGGGAGGAGCCAGTACACCGTACAACACTGAAGGGGAGGAGCCAGTACACCATACAAGACTGAAGGGGAGGAGCAGGTACACCTGTGCAAGACTGAAGGGGAGGAGCTGGTACACCTGTGCAAGACTGAAGGGGAGGAGTCGGTACACCTGTGCAAGACTGAAGGGGAGGAGCCAGTACACCTGTGCAAGACTGAAGGGGAGGAGCCAGTACACCTGTGCAAGACTGAAGGGGAGAAGTCGGTACACCTGTGCAAGACTGAAGGGGAGGAGCTGGTACACCTGTGCAAGACTGAAGGGGAGGAGTCGATACACCTGTGCAAGACTGAAGGGGAGGAGTCGGTACACCTGTGCAAGACTGAAGGGGAGGAGCCGGTACACCTGTGCAAGACTGAAGGGGAGGAGCCGGTACACCTGTGCAAGACTGAAGGGGAGGAGCCAGTACACCTGTACAAGACTGAAGGGGAGGAGCCAGTACACATGTGCAAGACTGAAGGGGAGGAGCCAGTACACCTGTGCAAGACTGAAGGGGAGGAGCCGGTACACCTGTGCAATGCTGGAGGGGAGGAGCTGGTACACCTGTGCAAGACTGAAGGGGAGGAGCCGGTACACCTGTGCAATGCTGGAGGGGAGGAGCCGGTACACCTGTGCAAGACTGAAGGGGAGGAGTCAGTACACCTGTGCAAGACTGAAGGGGAGGAGCCAGTACACCTGTGCAAGACTGAAGGGTAGGATCCGATACACCTGTGCAAGACTGAAGGGGAGGATCCAGTACACCTGTGCAAGACTGAAGGGGAGGAGCCGGTACACCTGTGCAATGCTGGAGGGGAGGAGCCGGTACACCTGTGCAAGACTGAAGGGGAGGAGTCAGTACACCTGTGCAAGACTGAAGGGGAGGAGCCGGTACACCTGTGCAAGACTGAAGGGTAGGATCCGATACACCTGTGCAAGACTGAAGGGGAGGATCCAGTACACCTGTGCAAGACTGAAGGGGAGGAGCCGGTACACCTGTGCAATGCTGGAGGGGAGGAGCCGGTACACCTGTGCAATGCTGGAGGGGAGGACGGAAGGAAGATTTAATGATATCTGAGGCTAAAAGGTACAAATGAATGCAGCTCTGTAAACATTAATACATCCATAAGTCCCGGGTCACACTGGATACAAACCGCATGCTGCACCCTATTGTCCAATTACAGCGATCATATCGTTGCAGTTCTGATTGGTTGGAGCCGCACCTATTTCTACAGTAGGACATGCAGTACCTTTGGTGCGATTTGCATAGATGTCTATATCAGATGTCTTGCAAATCACACCTGAAATCGGCATGTTACCCGACTTTCGGAATTCGACCCCCCCCCACACACACCATATCGGAGGTCCCCATCACATCAGAGGTCCCCATCACATCAGAGGTTCCCCATCACATCAGAGGTACTCCCATCATCACATCAGAGGTCCTCCCATCACATCAGAGGTCCTCCCATCACATCAGAGGTTTCTCATCACATCAGAGGTCCCCCCATCACATCAGAGGTCCTCCCATCACATCAGAGGTCCTCCCATCACATCAGAGGTCCTCCCATCACATCAGAGGTCCCCCCATCATATCAGAGGTCCTCCCATCACATCAGAGGTCCTCCCATCACATCAGAGGTCCTCCATCACATCAGAGGTCCCCCCATCACATCAGAGGTCCTCCATCACATCAGAGGTCCCTCATCACATCAGAGGCTCCCTATCACATCAGAGGTACTCCCATCATCACATCAGAGGCTCCCTATCACATCAGAGGTCCTCCATCACATCAGAGGTCCCCCCATCACATCAGAGGTCCTCCATCACATCAGAGGTCCCTCATCACATCAGAGGCTCCCTATCACATCAGAAGTTCTCCATCACATCAGAGGATCCCCATCATATCAGGACCCCCTCCCCCCCCCCCCCATCACATCAGAGGTCCTCCATCACATCAGAGGTCCCCCCATCACATCAGTGACAACCCCTACCCCCACTCCATGTCAGAATTCCCCCATCACATCAGAGGTCCTCCATCACATCAGAGGTCCCCCCATCACATCAGTGACAACCCCTACCCCCACTCCATGTCAGAATTCCCCCATCACATCAGAGGTCCTCCCATCACATCAGAGGTCCCCATCACATCTGAAGTCCCCCCATCACATCAGAGGATCCCCCCATCACATCAGAGGTCCCCCATCACATCAGAGGTCCTCCCATCACCATCAGAGGTTCCCCATCACATCTGAAGTCCCCCCATCACATCAGAGGTCCTCCCATCACATCAGAGGTCCTCCCATCACATCAGAGGTTCCCCATCACATCTGAAGTCCCCCCCATCACATCAGAGGATCCCCCCATCACATCAGAGGTCCTCCCATCACATCAGAGGATCCCCCCATCACATCAGAGGTCTTCCATCACATCAGAGGTCCCCCATCACATCTGAAGTCCCCCCCATCACATCAGAGGATCCCCCCATCACATCAGAGGATCCCCCCATCACATCAGAGGTCCTCCCATCACATCAGAGGTCCTCCCATCACATCAGAGGTCTTTCATCACATCAGAGGTCCCCCCATCACATCAGAGGTCCCCCATCACATCAGAGGTCCCCCCATCACATCAGAGGTCCCCCATCACATCAGAGGTCCCCCATCACATTAGAGGTTCCCCCATCACATCAGAGGTTCCCCATCACATCAGAGGTCCCTCATCACATCAGAGGTCCTCCCATCACATCAGAGGTCCCCCATCACATCAGAGGTCCCCCCATCACATCAGAGGTCCCCCATCACATTAGAGGTTCCCCATCACATCAGAGGAATCAGCTCTGCAGCAATGCTCGTGTGCTAACAATGTTCATGCTCACAGGATGAGAGGGAAATGAGCTTATTGGTGCGCTGCTTCTCCTTTCACTGTCCAATCACAGGCTGGCTGAGGGACAAGACCAGTAAGTGTTACTGAACTGCAGCAGAGAAAAGTCGTAGTCTCCATTGCTGTGTGGCAGAGCTGTGTAAATCTCAGAACTGGATGGACAGGAGTGCAGTGTATGTCTATGTGCAGTATATGGGTTTCATCTGTCAGTTGGTAGGTTTGTCCCGGAAAGGTTGCATTGTCCATCGTCCCAGGACGGCGGATTACACTGAACGTGGCGGCGGATTCTCCTCCAATGGGCTCCTCTCTGCGGCCGCCCCCTCCGAAGGAAGACGTAACTGCCCAGGTGGGCGATTTGTGGGCCCCGGCGGTGGACGCGGCAGACACTTTATTCTGAATTCTCTCTCGCTCTCTACCTGACCCTCAGCATCCCGGAGTGCAGGACCCCCCCCCGGGCCGGACCCCTCATCAGCTGAGCAGATTCCCAGATGGTGACGGGAGAACATGATCCGGCTGCAGCTCACGAGATCTTCTCAATGAGAAAGCGGCTGGTGGGGAGGAAGTGAATGGACTCCATGGTCCCCGAGGGGGGCGACACTGTCTGGGAACCAGAACAACGAGGGAAAAATTAAAGGTGAACTCCGGGCACAACATTTTTCATTTGAATATGTTCCTCGAGAAACACAAAGGCTATAAATCCACTTTGTGCACCAAATGCCTCCGCAAACCCAGCTATTACTTTGTAGAAGTAGCAGTGACATCATCACTGTGCTGTACAGTTGCCGGAGGGGTCCAGCGGGCTCCACCCTCTACAGAAAACTACAGGAGGGGGGGGGGGTGGAGACCAGTCACCCTGCACAAGGAGAAATAGAGGGAAGGGCCCCATGAGGCTCCACCCACTACAGAAAACTACAGGGGGTGGAGACAAGACTAGTTACCCTGCACAAGGAGAGAGAGCAGAGCTGTGGGAGGGGGCCAACAGGCTCCACCCACTACAGAAAACTATAGGAGGGGGCGGAGACCAGACCAGTTGCCCTGCACAAGGAGAGAGAGCAGGGCTGTGGGAGGGGCCCAGCAGGCTCCACCCACTACAGGAAGGGGGTGGAGACAATACCAGTTACTGTGCACAAGGAGAGAGCAGAGCTGTGGGAGGGGCCCAACAGACTCCACCCACCACAGAAAACTACGAGAGTGGGCGGACACCAGACCAGTCACCCATCACAAGGAGAGAGAGCAGAGCTGTGGGAGGGGCCCAGCAGGCACCACCCACTACAGGAAGGGGCGGAGACAAGACCAGTCCCCCTGCACAAGGAGAGAGAGCAGCAGTGAGAGGTCTTTATTATAGGAAATCTCTTACTGCACAGATCGTCCGGCCCCTCCCATCATTCGTGATCTGCCTGCCTTGCATAGAGAAGCACAGAGACCAGTATTGATGTCCAGCATCATCCAGCTCTTTCCTCCCCAGCCTGACTGTCCCTAGTCCGCCCCCTTCATTAATTGGGTTTCAGTTCCTTTAACCACAGAGGTTCAGTGTTACAAATGGGTGTTACCTATGTAAATTCTGCCTGCCTAGGCACGCCCACTCCTTCAGACTCCTCCCAAGAGCCAGCCCACTGCTTACATCAGGACTGAGGGCTCTTGAGAGGAGTGCTGACGAAGGGAGCTGTGATGTCTTCAGGAAGCTATTGACAGCACTCTCCTAGCCCCTCCCATCAGCCATGATCTGCCTGCCTTGCATAGAGAAGCACAGAGACCCAATGTTGATGTTACAGGTCGGCATGTCATTACAATATATACCTGTAACACGATGAGGAGGGCGGAGAAGAGGCATTAGTCGATATTAGTCGATCGAGCTTGATCTTTAGTTCACGGTCACATGACCAGGGGCGCCTAAACCTTCGCACAGGACGGACATCATCGATAAAGCGGTGATATCTTCCTTCCGTGTAATTCGCTCCTTCGAGTCAGAGAGAACATCGATCGAGTCATAATCTCATCGGTGCTATATTAGTGTGAAATCGCCCCCCCACCCCCGCGGCCCCCCCATGGTACGTTCCCGGTTACCATCCCCCATGTCTGGCATTAATAATGGCCGTTCCCGACACAGATCCCGAATTTGCCGTAACTGAGTTAGTGAAGATGTCACGGCCTTAGAAAAACACGCGGCGCGCTCTCACCGCGAACGAACATGTTACCTAATCCCCAGGTCAGCGCGGCGATTATTTGAGCTGGACCGGCTCCAGGTCCCGCAAGATAACCCCGACCAATCAGAAGTGACTGCTTGTTGCCCGGGGGGGGGGGGTCTGACGCTTCATAGTCTTTCCCGTCCGGAGCTGGAGGAGGAAAAAAAAAAAGTAATTTCAGTCCGTGACCAAATCTCGCTATTTTTACGCCTTCTGTCCGATCGCATCCGGTGAGAGGAGAGAACTCGGATTTGGGGGGAATGAAGGAAGCCAGGTGTATGTATTGTGTGGCGGGGCTGTCATGGCGCTCGTAGCGTCCGCGCTGTCACTGGGGATAGTATGGGGAACGGGAGCGAGTGATGGAGAGGAAGCCTTGGATGAAGCTGGATGCCTGTGTGAGAAGCATCGGGTAGACCAACATCACGCAAAAGAGGTATAAAACCCCCAAAAATGTCATCTATGGCAGCCTACCAGTCATCAGATGTGGTGGCTGCATTGGTTTTCCTTTTGTTTTTTTAGCCCGGTTTCACACAATATGGTGCAGCATTGTCAGTCTGGGGGGGGAGGGGAGTGTTAGATGGACTAGCAGATTTAGACACACTAACACATTGAAGCCAAACTCCAGATCACACTTTATAATCAGTTACAGCAAATGTTTGGAAGTTAGGAAGCCGGATGCCTGTGTGAGAAGCATCAGGTAGACCATCAGCACGCAAAATAGGTATTAACCCCTTCATGCCAGCACCTCCTGGCCCTTTAAGGGTTCCAGAAGCTGGGAGGCGGGGTTTAGGGTCATGTGACCGTTGTGACGCGCCGTCACGGCGGTCACATGATCGGGAAAGGTCCCGATCAAAAGAGGAGATCGGGACCTTTCCGTGAGTACCGGACACGTGTGCTGGGAGCGGGCAGGGCGCGCGCTCTCAGCACATATGTCCTTTTTTAATAGAAAGCAAACGTGCGGCCGCTCGGCGTCTAGGCGCAGGTCTTGGCACATTCGTGTGCGGCCGCTCGGCGTCTAGGCGCAGGTCTTGGCACATTTGTGTGCGGCCGCTCGGCATCTAGGCGCAGGTCTTGGCACATTCGTGTGCGGCCGCTCGGCGTCTAGGCGCAGGTCTTGGCACATTTGTGTGCGGCCGCTCGGCGTCTAGGCGCAGGTCTTGGCACATTTGTGTGCGGCCGCTCGGCGTCTAGGCGCAGGTCTTGGCACATTCGTGTGCGGCCGCTCGGCGTCTAGGCGCAGGTCTTGGCACATTTGTGTGCGGCCGCTCGGCCTCTAGGCGCAGGTCTAGGCACATTTGTGTGCGGCCGCTCGGCGTCTAGGCGCAGGTCTTGGCACATCTGTGTGCGGCCGCTCGGCGTCTAGGCGCAGGTCTTGGCACATTTGTGTGCGGCCGCTCGGCGTCTAGGCGCAGGTCTTGGCACATTTGTGTGCGGCCGCTCGACCTCTAGGTGCAGGTCTTGGCACATTTGTGTGCGGCCGCTCGGCGTCTAGGCGCAGGTCTTGGCACATTCGTGTGCGGCCGCTCGGCGTCTAGGCGCAGGTCTTGCCACATTTGTGTGCGGCCGCTCGGCGTCTAGGCGCAGGTCTTGGCACATTTGTGTGCGGCCGCTCGGCGTCTAGGCGCAGGTCTAGGCACATTTGTGTGCGGCCGGCGTGAAGAGGTTAAACCCAAAAAAATTTGATCTATGGCAGCTTACCAGTCATCACATGTGGTGGCTGCATTGGTTTTCCTTTTTTTCTTTTTAACCCGGGTTCACACAATTCAGTGCAGGACACCGCAAGGAATCACACCGCGTTCCTGTGCGAATTACATGCAAATGTCTGCATGATGCGGTTTGTATGGCTCAAATCGCATCGCATGCGCACCAAAAAAAGCGCAGGACCCTTTTTTAAATCCGCACCTGAATCCCATGTGATGAGATTTCTGCGTTTTGTGATCTGTTTTGTGGCGTCATTATTTATCGTTGACACCCATGAATGCGATGCGATGGCAATGCGGTGTGGGAAACTCACAGGACATGCAACATTTCCCGCACCACATTGGTGTGAACCCGGGCTTAGACTTTTTCCGTCCCCCTCTGTTTTCACCTGGTGATCTGGCCAGTAACACACCTCCTGTATTAGAGTGCCCCCACTCTGCAGGAAGGAGCACTGGAGACACAGCAGCATTGTCAGTCTGGGGGGGAGGGGAGTGTTAGATGGACTAGCAGATTTAGACACACTAACACATTGAAGCCAAACTCCAGATCACACTTTATAATCAGTTACAGCAAATGTTTGGCGGTTAGGAAACCGGATGCCTGTGTGAGAAGCATCGGGTAGACCATCATCACGCAAAATAGGTATTAAACCCAAAAAATGTCATCTATGGCAGCTTACCAGTCAGCAGATGTGGTGGCTGCGTTGGTTTTCTTTTTTTTTAGCCCGGGTTCACACAATGCAGTGCAGGACACTGCATGTAATTCGCACAGGAATCGCAGGAATCCAAGATACAAAAAGATACACATTGACCCCCAAGATACAAAAAGTTACATAGTGACCCCCCCAAGATACAAAAAGTTACATAGTGACCCCTCCAAGATACAAACAGATACATATTGACCCCCTTCAAGATACAAAAAGTTACATAGTGACCCCCCAAGATACAAAAAGTTACATAGTGAACCCTCCAAGATACAAAAAGTTACATAGTGACCCCTCCAAGATACAAACAGATACATAGTGAACCCTCCAAGATACAAAAAGTTACATAGTTACTCCCCAAGATACAAACAGATACATAGTGACCTCTCCAAGATACAAAAAGTTACATAGTGACCCCCCAAGATACAAGTTACATAGTTACTCCCCAAGATACAAACAGATACATAGTGACCTCTCCAAGATACAAAAAGTTACATAGTGACCCCTCCAAGATACAAAAAGTTACATAGTGACCCCCCCAAGATACAAAAAGTTACATAGTGACCCCCCCAAGATACAAAAAGTTACATAGTGACCCCCCCAAGATACAAAACGTTACATAGTGAACCCTCCAAGATACAAAAAGTTACATAGTGACCCCTCCAAGATACAAACAGATACATAGTGACCCCTCCAAGATACAAACAGATACATAGTGACCCCTCTAAGATACAAACAGATACATAGTGACCCCTCCAAGATACAAACAGATACATAGTGAACCCTCCAAGATACAAAAAGTTACATAGTGACCCCCCAAGATACAAAAAGTTACATAGTGAACCCCCAAGATACAAACAGATACATATTGACCCCTCCAAGATACAAAATGTTACATAGTGACCCCCCAAGATTCAAACAGATACATAGTGAACCCTCCAAGATACAAAACGTTACATAGTGATCCCCCAAGATACAAACAGATACATAGTGACCCCTCCAAGATACATAGCTACCCCTTCGAGACACAAAAAATACATAGTTACCCTCTCAAGGTACAATAAGATACATAGTCACCCCTCCAAGATACAAAAAGTTACATAGTGAACCCGTCAAGATACAAATAATTACATAGTGACCCCCCAAGATACAAACAGATAGAAAGTGACCCCTTCAAGATACAAAAAGTTACATAGTGACCCCTCCAAGATACAAAGTTACCCCTCCAAAATACATAGCTACCCCTTCAAGATACAAAAAATACATAGTGACCCCTCCAAGTATGTTTATTTCCTATGATTATCAGCTCCATCTGGTGGCCTTAATGTGGTATATTCCTGAAACACCTCAATCAGGAAAATACCACAATATGCCCTCTAGAGGGAGCTGATGATCAAAGGAAGGAAACATATTAGACACATTGCTGGGATTATTTGTAATGGCTCTGTGAGTACTGAGACATTCGTACCGTGAAATGTAAATAAATTGACTCCTTAAAGTGGAACATCGCCTCTTCCTTGTTTTATTTTTATTAACATTCAGCAGCTGCAAATACTGCAGATGGTGAGTTTTACAAATCAGGTCCTTATCAGTCCGTGTGTTCCAGGTCTGTCTTCCCGCAGATAATTCTTTTCC
Source organism: Staurois parvus (assembly GCF_062004578.1). NCBI lineage: Eukaryota > Metazoa > Chordata > Amphibia > Anura > Ranidae > Staurois > Staurois parvus. Next base: position 127,301 of record NW_028320557.1, read on the forward strand.
AGCTGCGGGTTCTTCGTGCTGCCATCTTGGATTTTGGAGGTGTTGGGACTTCTTGATGAATCATCACACAGCATGTAGCACACAACACACAACACACAGCACACAACACACAGCACACAACACACAACATACAGCATACAGCATACAGCACACAGCATGTAGCACACAACACACAGTATACAGCACACAACACACAGCATACAGCACACAGCATGTAGCACACAACACACAGCATACAGCACACAACACACAGTATACAGCACACAACACACAACACACAGCATACAGCACACAACACACAACACACAGCATACAGCACACAGCATGTAGCACACAACACACAACATACAGCACACAACACACAACATGCAGCACACAGCATACAGCACACAACATGCAGCACACAGCACTCATCACAGAGCACACAACATACAGCACGCAGCATCAGGGGCGGACTGACCATTGGGGAACTCAGGCACTGCCTGAGGGCCCGGGGTCAGTAGGGGGCCCCACAAGATGTCCCTGGTACCTTTCATAGGCTTTTTTGGGTGTGGTTTGAGTGTGGGAGAGGACACAGGGGCCCCATGATCCCCTATTGCCCGGGGGCCCCATGAGTTGTCAGTCCGCCCCTGCACAGCATACAGCACACACACCATGCAGCACACAGTACACTGCATACAGCACACACAGCATGCGGCACACAGCACTCATCACATTGCATGCAGCACACAATACACAGCATGTAGCACAGAACACACAGCACAGAGCACACAGCATGTAGCACAGAGTACACAGCATGTAGCACAGAACACAGAGCACACAGCATGTAGCACAGAACACAGAGCACACAGCATGTAGCACAGAGCACACAATACACAGCATGTAGCACAGAACACACAACACGGAGCATACAGCATGTAGCACAGAAAACACAACACACAGCAAAGAACACACAGCACACAGCATGTAGTACACAACACTCATCACACAGCATGCAGCACAGAGTACACAACACACAGCATGCAGCACACGACACACAGCATGTAGCACAGAGCACACAACACACAGTATGTAGCACAGAACACACAGCACAGAGCATGTAGTACACAACACTCATCACACAGCATGCAGCACAGAGTACACAACACACAGCATGCAGCACACGACACACAGCATGTAGCACAGAGCACACAACACACAGTATGTAGCACAGAACACACAGCACAGAGCATGTAGTACACAACACTCATCACACAGCATGCAGCACAGAGTACACAACACACAGTATGTAGCACACGACACACAGCATGTAGCACAGAGCACACAACACACAGTATGTAGCACAGAACACACAGCACAGAGCATGTAGTACACAACACTCATCACACAGCATGTAGCACAGAGCACACAACACACAGTATGTAGCACAGAACACACAGCATGTAGCACAGAGCACACAATACACAGCATGTAGCACAGAACACACAGCACAGAGCACACAGCATGTAGCACACAATTTTTAAAAAGTGTTGGGGACTTCCTTCCCTGCATATGTCACTGGTGGGACAGCGCACTGAAATGAATGGGCTGTTCCACATGCAGCACACAGCAACCAGCATGCAGCACATAGAAGGCAGCACAGAGAAAGCAGCACACTACATGCAACACAGCACACAGAAGGCAGCACACAGAAGGCAGCACACAGAAGGCAGCACACATAGATGTGAACCCAGGCTAGGTGTGCACACTCCAGGCAGTTACTGAAGTCATGCACTAAAGGGGACCTATAGAAGAGATATGGGGGCTGCTATTGATGATTTGTGTCCAGAGATTCCAGCTTATAATTGAGGGGGCGGGACTTATAGAAAATTAATTTCTGTCTTTCCGTGGAGGGGGGAGGGGATAACAGGGAAATCAGGCTGACGCTGGAATTTTCCTTTAAAACTTTAATAGCGTTTCCAGAGAAAATACCATAATTTTCCTTTTCCGGCCTTTTCTGCGGCGGATTGATTGAAGTGCGTTCTATCTTCCCCTCCCCCGTTCTCCCCGAGGTTGGCGGATAAATAAACCAGCCCGCGGCCTGTTTAGCTTCTCTATTCCGCGGTGCCGCCGTCCTCGTACGCGCCTCCGATACGTTTGTTTGAAATCCTCACAAGTGCTACAAACGGGCAGTCGGTGAGAATTTGGCTGCGTCCTGAACCCCGGCGCTCGGCGGCCGATCTCTGTGGTAGGTAAAAATAACTTCATATCCTCACAAATGGGGAAATATTTTTTTTTTCCTTGTCTGCACTTTTGGCTAAAGTCTGGCTACAACTTTCCTGCCCGCATCGCACGTTATTATTGGCCGGTCCAGTTGCGACATGGTGCAGGTGCAGAGGAACCCAAAGACTGACCTGTGTGACTGTCTAAAGAATGATGTCATCTGGAAATGGAGCTACTATGATGTATCTGACCTCCGACCTCCCCTTCAGTCTTGCACAGGTGTACTGGCTCCTCCCCTTCAGTCTTGCACAGGTGTACCAGCTCCTCCCCTCCAGTCCTGCTCAGGTGTACCTGCTCCTCCCCTTCAGTCTTGCAGAAGTGTGCTGGCTCCTCCCCTCCAGTCCCGCTCAGGTGTACCGGTTCCTCCCCTCCAGTTTTGCACAGGTGTACTGGCTCCTCCCCTTTAGTCTTGCCCAGGTGTACCGACTCCTTCCCTTCAGTCTTGCACAGGTGTACTGGCCCCTCTCCTTCAGTCTTGCACAGGTGTACTGGCCCCTCTCCTTCAGTCTTGCACAGGTGTAATGGCTCCTCCCCTTCAGTCTTGCACAGGTGTAACGGCTCCTCCCCTTCAGTCTTGCACAGGTGTAGCGGCTCCTCCCCTTCAGTCTTGCACAGGTGTACCGGCTCCTCCCCTTCAGTCTTGCACAGGTGTGCCGACTCTTCCCCTTCAGTCTTGCACAGGTGTAGCGGCTCCTCTCCTTCAGTCTTGCACAGGTGTAGCGGCTCCTCCCCTTCAGTCTTGCACAGGTGTACCGGCTCCTCCCCTTCAGTCTTGCACAGGTGTAATGGCTCCTCCCCTTCAGTCTTGCACAGGTGTAACGGCTCCTCCCCTTCAGTCTGGCCCTTCAAGTTGCAAAGGTCTTCGCGCTGCTCAACAGGTGGCCTCAACAAAAGGCTCAAATGTTCCTGCTAAAATCAGTAAAGTGCCGGCCATTACTGTCGTCCTCCTTGCTGTTGTCCGGGGCAACTGGAGCGGTCCACCAGTGTTCTCAAGTCGCTTTGCTTGTCAACAGGTGGCTCCAATAAGAGAGTATGTTAGCTTTTTGATTGCAAATGCCAGTAAGCTGTTTAGCATTTCCCTCCATGCCATTGTCCGGGGCAACTGGAGCGGTCCACCAGAGTTCTCAAGTCTTTGTGCTGCTCAACAGACGGTTATGATAAAAGACTATGTTCTACCAAGCTTAATATTGCCTGCTGCAGTCAGTGAATACCACGTGCTGGTCGTTTCCTAGAGCAACCAGAATGGCCTGCAATTCAGTGGATCTCAAATGTTCAATTGCGTTACATTTGTTGGGCCCAGAGACTTTAAGCGTGCTAACATGTTCAGCGGGGGTTGTGCTTTGTGCCCCACTGCTGCCCATAGTTGAGGATCATTACTACAGTTCCTGCAAGTACAGTCAGTTTGCTCCATTCCAGAACACCGGGGCTTACTGCTAGTGCCAGAGAGTCATGAGAAGGGGAGCGGCGATGCGCAAAAGCACGCCCAAGTTCATGTCCATACGCTTGCCCTAAAAACTGCCCTCTACACCCACCACCTGGAGAGAGAGCATGAGAGGAGCAAGATGGAGGGCCTATTATTCAAAAGTCTTCATTCCAGAGGTCACCCTGGTAGACATGGGCGTCCGTCTGAGACACTGTGCCTAGGGCTGGTCGGAGGGACGAAGAGACTTTGCCTAATATGCCCAGAATGCAGGAGACCAACCACCCTAATCGAGGTCTGGGTCAAGTGCCGGCACTGTGGATAGCCACTTAACCAGCTGGCCAGCGATCTGGCACCCCGTGTATACAGTGTGGACCTGATAATAGGGCTGTGTACTGGGAGACGGGAGGGCTAGAATTGGAAAGCCAGAGGAATTTTGATGCCTGAATCACAGAGCAGGGTCGAGTCCTGGGACCTTGACTCCCCTGCTCCTACCCTTGTAGCAGAGAAGGATTGCCCGCCACTATCCACCATATTCCCGCTGGAGGGCACAAATACTGCCCTGTGGAAACCAGCACATTCCCCGGAACAGCCGGCCTCACCCACCAGCCCTGACCGTTCTGCTTGGAAGGAGCCTAGCTGCGAGCACGCCCAACCCTCAGGTGAGCCAGTGGAGAGTGCCAGTGGTGGGGGAATAGACTTGGGAGTCACCCAGGCTGTTGGCAGAGTTTGGGCCTTTAGAAATTGAGCAAGAGGAATGGTCTTCAGAGTAAACAGAGGAAGAATGGGACTGGGAAGGAGCTGGACTCGCTGATGGGAGGATGTTCCGGCACGTCAGAGACTGTCAGTATACCTACCTGAGCCCCACCACCTAAATTCACCTCAATATGGGTGAGGGTAGGACCAAGGCCAAGTATATTGATCTGCAGAAGTAGGTCATCCGTTCTCCACAGACCTGTGTACAGCCAAGATTAGGGGACAAAAAGTTTCTTCCTCGCTTCTCCCGTCTTCAGAGGAAGATACAGAAGAGGGTAGCTTTTGAGTTTGGATCAGACTACCAATATGTCCCTCAGGAAGTCATGGACACAGTTGAAGCGACCAGGGCTCGAATGAAGGAGGACTTGATGTGGGACCACATGCATATCCCCAGACACTTGAGGGGGCCTCATTTGGAAGAAGCTTGGTCCCACTTTCAAGATATCAAGCAGGAATAGAGCAAACATCAGGCTATTTACTGGGACCGGGTGGTAGTTGTTAAGGTTGGCCAGCCTAACCGAAGTTACTCCGGGGCCATCCGGAAACCTGATGGCAGTATGGCGAGACTGCGAAACCCATGGAAATACTACAAGGACTGACGCAGGATAGCAGTGTAGTAGGCCTGTGTATCCTTTACATTGTGGACTTTGCCGGACTCTATCCTAACACCCAGATGTGCTGGTCTGGGGTTATTCACAAGGAGACCGCTCAGTCACACTATTTTTTTTAGGAGGGGCTCCTCCTTAAATCAGTTAAGGACTCCAAGGAACAATTATTCAAAATACAATGCTGAAGTGCCGTGTTTACGTAGCCAGTGTTTAGGCTATGTACTGTGTTGTCTTCTCTCCTTCCTGTTTGCAGGTCATCCAAGACAGTCATCTTTCCTGCTGGGACCACAGAAGACCTTTAATAAGTTTCTGGAGGGTTCCCTTGAGGGACTCTGTGGTTTATTCATTTGTATATACACTATATTGCCAAAAGTATTGGGCCGCCTACCTTTCCACGCACATGACCTTTAATGGCCCCCAGTCTTGGTCCGTAGGGTTCAATATTGAGTTGGCCCCTCCCTTTCCACGCACATGACCTTTAATGGCCCCCAGTCTTGGTCCGTAGGGTTCAATATTGAGTTGGCCCCACCCTTTCCACACACATGACCTTTAATGGCCCCCAGTCTTGGTCCGTAGGGTTCAATATTGAGTTGGCCCCACCCTTTCCACACACATGACCTTTAATGGCCCCCCAGTCTTAGTCCGTAGGGTTCAATATTGAGTTGGCCCCGCCCTTTGCAGCTATAACAGCTTCAACTCTTCTGGGAAGGCCGTCCACAAGGTTTAGGAGGGTGTCTATGGGAAGGTTGGACCATTTTTCCAGAAGCACATTGGTCAGGTCAGGCACTGATGTCGGGGGAGGAGGCCTGGCTCGCAGTCTCCGCTCTAATTCATCCCAAAGGTGTTCTATGGGGTTGAGGTCAGGACTCTGTGCAGGACAGTCAAGTTCCTCCACCCCAAACTGGCTCCGCCATGTCTTTATGGACCTTGCTTTGTGCACTGGTGTGCAGTCATGTTGGAACAGGAAGGGGCCATCCCCAAACTCTTCCCGCAAAGTTGGGAGCATGAAATTGTCCAAAATTGTCCAAAAAGAGTTCCCATCACTGGAACTAGGGGGCCAAGCCCAAACCCTTAAAAACAACCCCACACCATAATCCCCCCTCCACCAAACTTTACACTTGGCACAATGCAGTCAGGCAAGTACCGTTCTCCTGGCAACCACCAAACCCAGACATGTCCATCGGATGGCCAGACAGAGAAGCGTGATTGGTCCCTCCAGGGAACACACCTCAACTGCTCTAGAGTCCAGTGGCGGCGTGCTTTACACCACGGCATCCGACGCTTTGCATTGCACTTGGTGATGGAAGGCTTGGATGCAGCTGCTCGGCCATGGAAACCCATTCCATGAAGCTCTCTACGCACTGTTGTTGGGCTCATCTGAAGGCCACACCAAGTTTGGAGGTCTTTAGTTATTGACTCTGCAGACAGTTGGCGACTTCTGCGCACTGTGCGCTTCAGCATGCGCTGACCCCGCCCTGTCATGTGACGTGGCCTACCACTTGGTGGCTGAGTGGCTGTTGTTCCCAGTGGCTTCCACTTTGTTATAATCCCACTAACAGTTGAGCGTGGAATATTTAGTAGCCAGGAAATGTCCCGGATGGACTTATTGCCCAGGTGGCCACCTATCACGGGACCACGCTTGGAGTCACTGAGCTCCTGAGAGTGACCCATTCTTTCACCAATGTTTGTAGAAGCCGTCTGCATGCCTAGGGGCTTGATTGTATACACCTGTGTCCATGGAGGGGATTGGAACACCTGAATCACATGATATGGAGGGGATTGGAACACCTGAATCCCATGATATGGAGGGGATTGGAACACCTGAATAACATGATTGGGAGGGGATTGGAACACCTGAATCACATGATTGGGAGGGCGGGGCTAATAATTTTAGCAATATAGTGTATGTGTTACATGGAGAGCAATAGGTTAACATTGGAAAGGTTCTATGAGCTTTCAGTGATTGGAGGGATGTATATTTTGAGGCTTGAATATTTGGGGCTTGGTCCGGGACACACGGTCTGGTACAGATTAATGATGGCATCTCCATCCTCATGGTATGAGCCAACGGCTGGTGAACATAAAATAAATCCCCGATTTAACCCTTTCCTCCACCCATCTTATCTGAGCTGAGTTGTGTCCTCATTGGAGGATCTGATTGGAATTTTCGGCTTGGAAGAGCTTCAGATGCCACAAAATGACAATCAGCTCCCAATCGTTCGTCACTCTCCGGGGTCATTTGTCTGCCTGACATGCTAAGTACTGAGTAGGATGCCATATTCAATTGGGCATGTGAGAGTGAGGTGTATAATCTTCCAGATCGTGCTTTCACCTCGCTGCCAGCCACCGCAGCCCGGCCTCATCCATCTTTTTGAGTTTTGTTTTTGAAAGTCGTGCTTTGACTTATTTTCTTTGCCTTGGGGGAAGCGCATACCAGAATACAATACAGGGAGAGCATTGGACGCCCGGATTGATTACAGACTACTATATCATCCGAGAAGAGACAACCGCTCCGTGACCCTGTACCAGGTTCTTCACCCCCTGGATTCTGATTGGCTGCTCACGTAAACTGAACTGCACTCATTGCTCTGTGATACCAATACTGGGCACTATTCCTCCCACTGACACCAATACTGGGCACTATTCCTCCCACTGACACCAATGAAGGGGCACCAATTCACCCACAGACATCAAATATTTGGCACTATTTCTCCCATTAACCTCAAAGATGGCGCATTATTCCTCCCATTGACAGCAATGATGGGGCACTATTCCTGCCACTGACACCAATGATGAGGCACTATTCCTCCCACTGACACCAATGATGGGGCACTATTCCTCCCACTGACACCAATGATGGGGCACTATTCCTCCCACTGACACCAATGATGGAGCACTATTCCTCCCACTGACACCAATGATGGGGCACTATTCCTCCCATTGACAGCAATGATGGGGCACTATTCCTGCCACTGACACCAATGATGAGGCACTATTCCTCCCACTGACACCAATGATGGACACTATTTCTCCTACAGACACCAATGATGGGGTACAATTCCTTCCACTGACACCAATGATGGGGCACTATTCCTCCCACTGACACCAATGATGGAGCACTATTCCTCCCACTGACACCAATGATGGGGCACTATTCCTCCCACTGACACCAATGATGGGGCACTATTCCTCCCACTGATACCAATGATGGGGCACTGTTCCTCCCACTGACACCAATGATGGGGCACTATTCCTCCCACTGTTAGCAGTGATGGGGCACTATTCCTCCCACTGACACCAATGATGGGGCACTATTCCTCCCACTGATACCAATGATGGGGCACTATTCCTCCCACTGACACCAATGATGGGGCACTATTCCTCCCACTGATACCAATGATGGGGCACTATTCCTCCCACTGACACCAATGATGGGACACTATTCCTCCCACTGACACCAATGATGGGGCACTATTCCTCCCGCTGACACCAATGATGGGGCACTATTCCTCCCACTGACACCAATGATGGGGCACTATTCCTCCCACTGACACCAATGATGGAGCACTATTCCTCCCACTGACACCAATGATGGGGCACTATTCCTCCCACTGACACCAATGATGGGGCACTATTCCTCCCACTGATACCAATGATGGGGCACTGTTCCTCCCATTAACACCAATGATGGTGCACTATTCCTCCCACTGACACCAATGATGGGGCACTATTCCTCCCACTGATACCAATGAGGGGGCACTATTCCTCCCACTGACACCAATGATGGGATACTATTCCTCCCACTGATTCCAATGATGGGGCACTATTCCTCCCACTGACACCAATGATGGGGCACTATTCCTCCCACTGACACCAATGATGGGGCTCTATTCCTACTGGCTGTGGGGGATATATTTAACTGTTTTTTTTTATCATTAAGAAATTCAATAGAAGTGACTTAGCACCACAAAATGATACTTGGTTCTGTATACTCCAAAAGGGGCGGAACTGCGAGGTGGGTAGGGATGAAGTTAACTCGGGGGAGGGATGACATTAACTCAGGGGAGTGATGAAGGTAACTCAGGGGAGGGATGAAGGTAACTCAGGAGAGGGATGAAGGTAACTCGGGGGAGGGATGAAGGTAACTCGGGGGGAGGGATGAAGGTAACTCAGGGGAGGGATGAAGGTAACTCGGGGGGAGGGATGAAGGTAACTCGGGGGAGAGATGAAGGTAACTCAGGGGAGGGATGAAGGTAACTCGGGGGGAGGGATGAAGGTAACTCGGGGGAGGGATGAAGGTAACTCAGGGGAGGGATGAAGGTAACTCAGGGGGAGGGATGAAGGTAACTCAGGGGAGAGATGAAGGTAACTCGGGGGAGGGATGAAGGTAACTCGGGGGAGCGATGAAGGTAACTCAGGGGAGGGATGAAGGTAACTCGGGGGGAGGGATGAAGGTAACTCGGGGGAGGGATGAAGGTAACTCGGGGGGAGGGATGAAGGTAACTCGGGGGAGGGATGAAGGTAACTCAGGGGAGGGATGAAGGTAACTCGGGGGGAGGGATGAAGGTAACTCGGGGGAGGGATGAAGGTAACTCAGGGGAGAGATGAAGGTAACTCGGGGGAGGGATGAAGGTAACTCGGGGGAGCAATGAAGGTAACTCAGGGGAGGGATGAAGGTAACTCGGGGGGAGGGATGAAGGTAACTCGGGGGAGGGATGAAGGTAACTCAGGGGAGGGATGAAGGTAACTCAGGGGAGGGATGAAGGTAACTCTGGGGAGAAATGAAGGTAACTCGGGGGAGGGATGAAGGTAACTCGGCAGCGGGATGAAGGTAACTCGGGGGAGGGATGAAGGTAACTCGGGGGAGGAATGAAGGTAATTTGGGGGAGGGGGGTGAAGGGTGGGCTCAGGAGTACCTGGATCTGAGAAAAAAATATTGGCTATAATAATTTAATATGACTGATTCATCACCCTTCCTTGGCACGTCTTACAATGCTGCATGTAACAACTTGCGGCGTCAGACACCCACAATGACAGACGATCTGATTGGTCCCGGCCAACGCCTCCAGTCTTCTTAGGATCATATCTCCTGACACACATCGTGGGGAAACCCCTCCCACATACGTCACGGCGGCAGATTCGTGTAAGCGATTCATTTATCACAGCCCGGCGCGGAAGTCTGGAACAGCAAAATGTTGCAGCGTCTTGATTGGCCTGAAAAATGACTTGGAAGAAAATAGACGGCTTCCCACCAAAAAAATAAATAAAAGAGGAGAGAGCCGGCGGGAGAGGACGGACACAGAACCCGGATTTACTAAAAACGCCATCAAACCAGCCGCCCACACGGACTTCCAAACGCCGCAGACTGGCTGAGGTGCTGAGCGCAGGGCTCTCTGGTGTTTTAGCGGCGGTAGCAGGCACGAAAAGATAAATGGGGAACTCCGAGATCTTTCATTTTTGTTTATTATTTTAAGTATAAATGTGAAAGAGTTCAGCCTGATGGAAATATCAGAAGATCAGAAACACGATTTCTATGTATAATTTAGGCACGTGCAGCTCGTTTCGTTCTGAATTCGGATGAAGCTTTTGTTATTCAGACATTTGGATGTCTCCAAATTTCCGAATTGTATTAGCAACGAATCCGAAATGATGAAACGAAATTCGGACAAAATGCTATTTGAACATGAAAAGAATAGAATAGACAATAAAAGAATAAAATAGACAATAAAAGAATACAAAATAATAGAATAGACAATAACAGAATGGAATAGAATAGGCAATAAAATAAAATAGAAAAGAACAGAATAGAATATACAATAAAATAATAGAAATTAATAGACTAGTTACATGTAGTTAGTCTGGCTGAAAAAAGACAAAAGTCCATCCAGTTCAACCATAGGAAAAAAAAAAAAGTTATAATCTTACACCCACAGTTGATCCAGAGGAAGGCAAAAAAACCCCAGAAAAGCACGATCCAATTTACTCCTGCTGGGATAAAAAAAATTCCTTCCTGATCCCCCGAGAGGCAATCGGATATTCCCTGGATCAACTTTCCCTATAAATGTTATATCCAGTTAAATTCTGTGTATCCAAGAAAGAATCCAGGACTTTCCTACAGCAATCCACTGAGCTGGCCACAACCAACTCTGGAGGGAGTCTATTCCACATTCTCACAGCTCTTACTGTGAAGAAACCTTTCTGTGTTTGGAGATGACATTTCTTTTCCTCCAGACGTAAAGAGCGCCCCCTTGTCCTCTGTGATGACCTCAGGGGGAATAACTACACCGAGTTCACTATATGAACCACTGATGTATTATACATGGAGATCATATCCCCCCCTTATGTATTATACATGGAGATCATATCCCCCCCTTATGTATTATACATGGAGATCATATCCCCCCTTATGTATTATACATGGAGATCATATCCCCCTTATGTATTATACATGGTGATCATATCCCCCCCCTTATGTATTATACATGGAGATCATATCCCCCCCTTATGTATTATACATGGAGATCATATCCCCCCTTATGTATTATACATGGAGATCATATCCCCCCCCTTATGTATTATACATGGAGATCATATCCCCCCTTATGTATTATACATGGAGATCATATCCCCCCTTGTGTATTATACATGGAGATCATATCCCCCTTATGTATTATACATGGAGATCATATCCCCCCCTTATGTATTATACGTGGAGATCATATCCCCCCCTTATGTATTATACGTGAAGATCATATCCCCCTTATGTATTATATATGGAGATCATATCCCCCTTATGTATTATACATGGAGATCATGTCCCCCCTTATGTATTATACATGGAGATCATATCCCCCCTTATGTATTATACATGGAGATCATATCCCCCCTTATGTATTATACATGGAGATCATATCCCCCCTTATGTATTATACATGGAGATCATATCCCCCCTTATGTATTATACATGGAGATCATATCCCCCTTATGTATTATACATGGAGATCATATCCCCCCTTATGTATTATACATGGAGATCATATCCCCCTTTGTGTATTATACATGGAGATCACATACCCCCCTTATGTATTATACATGGAGATCATATCCCCCCTTATGTATTATATATGGCGATCATATCCCCCTTATGTATTATACATGGAGATCATATCCCCCCTTATGTATTATATATGGAGATCATATCCCCCCTTATGTATTATACATGGAGATCATATCCCCCTTATGTATTATACATGGAGATCATATCCCCCTTTGTGTATTATACATGGAGATCATATTCCCCCTTATGTATTATACATGGAGATCATATCCCCCCTTATGTATTATACATGGAGATCATATTCCCCCTTATGTATTATACATGGAGATCATATCCCCCCCTTATGTATTATACATGGAGATCATATCCCCCCTTATGTATTATACATGGAGATCATATCCCCCCCCCCTTATGTATTATACATGGAGATCATATCCCCCCTTATGTATTATACATGGAGATCATATCCCCCCTTATGTATTATACATGGAGATCATACTCCCCCTTATGTATTATACATGGAGATCATATCCCCCTTATGTATTATACATGGAGATCATACCCCCCCTTATGTATTATACATGGAGATCATATCCCCCCTTATGTATTATATATGGAGATCATATCCCCCTTATGTATTATACATGGAGATCATGTCCCCCCTTATATATTATACATGGAGATCATATCCCCCCTTATGTATTATACATGGAGATCATATCCCCCCTTATGTATTATACATGGAGATCATATCCCCCCTTATGTATTATACATGGAGATCATATCCCCCTTATGTATTATACATGGAGATCATATCCCCCTTTGTGTATTATACATGGAGATCACATACCCCCCTTATGTATTATACATGGAGATCATATCCCCCCTTATGTATTATATATGGAGATCATATCCCCCTTATGTATTATACATGGAGATCATATCCCCCTTATGTATTATACATGGTGATCATTTCCCCCCTTATACATGGTGATCATATCCCCCCCCTTATGTATTATACATGGAGATCATATCCCCCCCTTATGTATTATACATGGAGATCATATCCCCCCTTATGTATTATACATGGAGATCATATCCCCCCCCCTTATGTATTATACATGGAGATCATATCCCCCCTTATGTATTATACATGGAGATCATACTCCCCCTTATGTATTATACATGGAGATCATACCCCCCCCTTATGTATTATACATGGAGATCATATCCCCCCTTATGTATTATATATGGAGATCATATCCCCCTTTGTGTATTATACATGGAGATCATATCCCCCCTTATGTATTATATATGGAGATCATATCCCCCTTATGTATTATACATGGAGATCATATCCCCTCTTATGTATTATATATGGAGATCATATCCCCCCTTATGTATTATACATGGAGATCATATCCCCCTTATGTATTATACATGGTGATCATTTCCCCCCTTATACATGGTGATCATATCCCCCCCCTTATGTATTATACATGGAGATCATATCCCCCCCTTATGTATTATACATGGAGATCATATCCCCCCTTATGTATTATACATGGAGATCATATCCCCCCTTATGTATTATACATGGAGATCATACCCCCCCTTATGTATTATACATGGAGATCATATCCCCCTTATGTATTATACATGGAGATCATACCCCCCCTTATGTATTATACGTGGAGATCATATCCCCCCCTTATGTATTATACGTGGAGATCATATCCCCCCTTATGTATTATACGTGGAGATCATATCCCCCCTTATGTATTATACGTGGAGATCATATCCCCCCTTATGTATTATACGTGGAGATCATATCCCCCCTTATGTATTATATATGGAGATCATATCCCCCTTATGTATTATACATGGAGATCATATCCCCCCTTATGTATTATACATGGAGATCATATCCCCCCTTATGTATTATATATGGAATTCATGTCCCCCCCTTATGTATTATATATGGAGATCATATCCCCCCTTATGTATTATACATGGAGATCATATCCCCCCTTATGTATTATACATGGAGATCATGTCCCCCCTTATGTATTATACATGGAGATCATGTCCCCCCTTATGTATTATATATGGAGATCATATCCCCCCTTATGTATTATACATGGAGATCATGTCCCCCTTATGTATTATACATGGAGATCATATCCCCCCTTATGTATTATACGTGGAGATCATGTCCCCCCTTATGTATTATATATGGAGATCATATCCCCCCTTATGAAATATACATGGTGATCATATCCCCCCTTATGTATTATACATGGAGATCAAATCCCCCCTTATGAAATATACATGGTGATCATATCCCCCCTTATGTATTATACATGGAGATCATATCCCCCCCTATGTATTATACATGGTGATCATTTCCCCCCTTATGTATTATACATGGTGATCATATCCCCCCCCCCTTATGTATTATACATGGAGATCATATCCCCCCCTTATGTATTATACATGGAGATCATATCCCCCCCTTATGTATTACACATGGAGATCATATCCCCCCTTATGTATTATATATGGAGATCATATCCCCCTTATGTATTATACATGGAGATCATGTCCCCCCTTATGTATTATATATGGAGATCATATCCCCCCTTATGTATTATACATGGAGATCAAATCCCCCCTTATGAAATATACATGGTGATCATATCCCCCCTTATGTATTATACATGGAGATCATATCCCCCTTTATGTATTATACATGGAGATCATATCCCCCCTTATGTATTATACATGGAGATCATATCCCCCCCCTTATGTATTACACATGGAGATCATATCCCCCCTTATGTATTATATATGGAGATCATATCCCCCCTTATGTATTATACATGGAGATCATATCCCCCCTTATGTATTATACATGGAGATCATATCCCCCCTTATGTATTATACATGGAGATCATATCCCCCCTTATATATTATACATGGAGATCATATCCCCCCTTATGTATTATACATGGAGATCATATCCCCCCTTATGTATTATACATGGTGATCATATCCCCCCTTATGTATTATACATGGAGATCATATCCCCCCTTATGTATTATACATGGAGATCATATCCCCCCTTATATATTATACATGGAGATCATATCCCCCCTTATGTATTATACATGGAGATCATATCCCCCCTTATGTATTATACATGGAGATCATATCCCCCTTATGTATTATACATGGAGATCATATCCCCCCTTATGTATTATACATGGTGATCATATCCCCCCTTATGTATTATACATGGAGATCATATCCCCCCTTATGTATTATATATGGAGATCATATCCCCCTTATGTATTATACATGGAGATCATGTCCCCCCTTATGTAGTATACATGGAGATCATATCCCCCCTTATATATTATACATGGAGATCATATCCCCCCTTATGTATTATACATGAAGATCATATCCCCCCTTATGTATTATACATGGAGATCATATCCCCCCTTATGTATTATACATGGAGATCATATCCCCCTTATGTATTATACATGGAGATCATATCCCCCTTTGTGTATTATACATGGAGATCACATACCCCCCTTATGTATTATACATGGAGATCATATCCCCCCTTATGTATTATATATGGAGATCATATCCCCCTTATGTATTATACATGGAGATCATATCCCCCTTATGTATTATACATGGTGATCATTTCCCCCCTTATACATGGTGATCATATCCCCCCCTTATGTATTATACATGGAGATCATATCCCCCCCTTATGTATTATACATGGAGATCATATCCCCCCTTATGTATTATACATGGAGATCATATCCCCCCCCCTTATGTATTATACATGGAGATCATATCCCCCCTTATGTATTATACATGGAGATCATACTCCCCCTTATGTATTATACATGGAGATCATACCCCCCCCTTATGTATTATACATGGAGATCATATCCCCCCTTATGTATTATATATGGAGATCATATCCCCCTTTGTGTATTATACATGGAGATCATATCCCCCCTTATGTATTATATATGGAGATCATATCCCCCTTATGTATTATACATGGAGATCATATCCCCCTTATGTATTATACATGGTGATCATTTCCCCCCTTATACATGGTGATCATATCCCCCCCCTTATGTATTATACATGGAGATCATATCCCCCCCTTATGTATTATACATGGAGATCATATCCCCCCTTATGTATTATACATGGAGATCATATCCCCCCTTATGTATTATACATGGAGATCATACCCCCCCTTATGTATTATACATGGAGATCATATCCCCCTTATGTATTATACATGGAGATCATACCCCCCCTTATGTATTATACGTGGAGATCATATCCCCCCCTTATGTATTATACGTGGAGATCATATCCCCCCCTTATGTATTATACGTGGAGATCATATCCCCCTTATGTATTATACGTGGAGATCATATCCCCCCTTATGTATTATACGTGGAGATCATATCCCCCCTTATGTATTATACGTGGAGATCATATCCCCCCTTATGTATTATACGTGGAGATCATATCCCCCCTTATGTATTATATATGGAGATCATATCCCCCTTATGTATTATACATGGAGATCATATCCCCCCTTATGTATTATACATGGAGATCATATCCCCCCTTATGTATTATACATGGAGATCATATCCCCCTTATGTATTATATATGGAATTCATGTCCCCCCTTATGTATTATATATGGAGATCATATCCCCCCTTATGTATTATACATGGAGATCATATCCCCCCTTATGTATTATACATGGAGATCATGTCCCCCCTTATGTATTATACATGGAGATCATGTCCCCCCTTATGTATTATATATGGAGATCATATCCCCCCTTATGTATTATACATGGAGATCATGTCCCCCTTATGTATTATACATGGAGATCATATCCCCCCTTATGTATTATACGTGGAGATCATGTCCCCCCTTATGTATTATATATGGAGATCATATCCCCCCTTATGAAATATACATGGTGATCATATCCCCCCTTATGTATTATACATGGAGATCAAATCCCCCCTTATGAAATATACATGGTGATCATATCCCCCCTTATGTATTATACATGGAGATCATATCCCCCCCTATGTATTATACATGGTGATCATTTCCCCCCTTATGTATTATACATGGTGATCATATCCCCTCCCCCTTATGTATTATACATGGAGATCATATCCCCCCCTTATGTATTATACATGGAGATCATATCCCCCCCTTATGTATTACACATGGAGATCATATCCCCCCTTATGTATTATATATGGAGATCATATCCCCCTTATGTATTATACATGGAGATCATGTCCCCCCTTATGTATTATATATGGAGATCATATCCCCCCTTATGTATTATACATGGAGATCAAATCCCCCCTTATGAAATATACATGGTGATCATATCCCCCCTTATGTATTATACATGGAGATCATATCCCCCTTTATGTATTATACATGGAGATCATATCCCCCTTATGTATTATACATGGAGATCATATCCCCCTTATGTATTATATATGGAGATCATATCCCCCCTTATGTATTATACATGGAGATCATATCCCCCCTTATGTATTATACATGGAGATCATATCCCCCCTTATGTATTATACATGGAGATCATATCCCCCCTTATATATTATACATGGAGATCATATCCCCCCTTATGTATTATACATGGAGATCATATCCCCCCTTATGTATTATACATGGTGATCATATCCCCCCTTATGTATTATACATGGAGATCATATCCCCCCTTATGTATTATACATGGAGATCATATCCCCCCTTATATATTATACATGGAGATCATATCCCCCCTTATGTATTATACATGGAGATCATATCCCCCCTTATGTATTATACATGGAGATCATATCCCCCTTATGTATTATACATGGAGATCATATCCCCCCTTATGTATTATACATGGTGATCATATCCCCCCTTATGTATTATACATGGAGATCATATCCCCCCTTATGTATTATACATGGAAATCATATCCCCCCTTATGTATTATACATGGTGATCATATCCCCCTTATGTATTATACATGGAGATCATATCCCCCTTATGTATTATACATGGAGATCATATCCCCCTTATGTATTATACATGGAGATCATATCCCCCCTTATGTATTATACATGGAGATCATATCCCCCCTTAATCTCCTCTTCTCAGTAGAGAATACATTCAGTTCCTCTAATCTCTCCTCATAGCTGATCTCCTCCATGCCTCGTATCAGTTTAGTTGCCCTTCTCTGTACTTCCTCCAGTTCCCCAATGTTCTTTTTGTGAATTGGAGCCAAAACTGAACTGCATATTCCAGATGAGGTCTTACTAATGATTTGTACCCGGGGGGGAGGGGGTGATATCTCTCTCTCTGGAGTCTATACCTCTCCTAATATAAGAGAGGATTTTGCTCGCTCTAGAACATGCAGCCTGGCATTGCTGCCATTATTAAGTTTGTGATCTTACAGAACCCCCAGATCCTTCTCCACCATTGACCCCCCCAGATCCTTCTCCACCATTGACCCCCCAGATCCTTCTCCACCATTGACCCCCCCAGATCCTTCTCCACCATTGACTCCTCAGATCCTTCCCCATTGAACCCCCCAGATCCTTCTCCACCATTGACTCCCCCCGATCCTTCTCCACCATTGACCCCCCCAGATCCTTCTTCACCATTGACCCCCCCCCCAGTATGTATGATGCATATTCTTAGCCCCCCCAAGTGCAGAACCTCACATTTATGAACATTAACCCTCATTGGCCCCATAGTCCCCCAATTACACAGAGCATTGAGGTCGGCTTGTAAGTTGGAGACATCCTGATAGATTAGACTGTAATAGAAAAGGATTATTATTATACAGGATTTATATATTATTATTATACAGGATTTATATATTATTATTATACAGGATTTATATATTATTATTATACAGGATTTATATATTATTATTATTATTATACAGGATTTATATATTATTATTATTATACAGGATTTATATATTATTATTATACAGGATTTATATATTATTATTATACAGGATTTATATATTATTATTATACAGGATTTATATATTATTATTATTATTATACAGGATTTATATATTATTATTATACAGGATTTATATATTATTATTATTATACAGGATTTATATATTATTATTATACAGGATTTATATATTATTATTATTATTATACAGGATTTATATATTATTATTATTATACAGGATTTATATATTATTATTATTATTATTATTATTATTATTATACAGGATTTATATATTATTATTATTATTATTATACAGGATTTATGGCGCCAACAGTTTGCTCAGCGCTTTACAATATAACGGGAGACAATACAGTTCAATACAAAAGGGTTAGGAGGCCCTGATCCTGGGAGCTTACAATCTAAGAATAGAGTAGAATAGAAAAAAAAAAACAATAGAATAGCATCAAATAGAATATAACTGTCTTCTGAAATTCAAATGTCGAACAGAATGCATTTGAACTAGAATAAAATAGATAAGAATAGAACAGAAAAGAATATGATGGAAAAGAATAGAATAGAAAAAAACAATAGAATAAAATAAAAATCATGAGCAGGAATACGAGTTCCCTCTGCATGAGGGCCTTCGAGTGATTTCGTTTTTTTTAATGGTTGAACTGGATGGCCTTTTGTCTTTTTTCAGCCAGACTAACTATATAATTATGTAATACAGGATTTATATGGTGCCAACAGTTTGCGTGGCGCTGTACAAAATGAAGGCGGACATTACAGTTACAATACAATGTGGTACAAGAGGAGTCAGAGGGCCCTGATCCTGAGAGCTTACAATCTAAGAGGGAAGGCATGACATGTTTGGTCTCAATTTACTCGGCGTCACTTCATCTTTTATATTTTACTAAAAAATTGGGTTATGAATTGTGGGGTTTTTTTGCATTAAAATTTCAAAAAGTGTTTTTTTTTAAATTGCGTTTTAAAAACTGCTGTGCAAATACCGTGTGGCATGAAAAAAAAAATTCACCACCCATAAAAGTATTCTCTAGAGCCTCTGCTTTAAAAAAATAAAAATAAATAAATAATATATATATATATACACAGGCGTACCTCACTTTACAAATTTAATTCGTTCTGCGGGACTTTTCGTATTGCGAAAAATTCACAAACCGAAATGCGGTTTTCCGTAGGAATGCATTTGCAACCAATTCATCCATTCCGGAGGTCAGAAAAAAGTAAAAAAAAAAGTATTTTATCTGTTCAAAACTCTTTATAAAGTGCACTTTAAAGGCATAAATACTGTACAGGGACATCATTAAAAATGAATTTGTAAATGGATTGAAAACCAATTAATCCATTCGTATTGCGAAAACAAATTCTTAAACCGAGGCGTTATTTTCAATGAATTTTCATTCGTAAACCAAAAATTACATTAACCGAGGCGTTCGTAAACCGAAGGTACGCCTGTATGTATAATGTTTGCCAAGTCAGCATCAATGTGACGCATAGTGAGAATGAGCCCCATGTTTTACCATTTTTATTTTTTTTTCACCTTTCGGATTCAACTTCCATAAGTTCTTCTTTAATAAAAAAAAAAAAAAACCTCAACCGCCAAGTCAGCATCAACGCGACGCATAGTGACAATGAGCCCCATTTTTTACCATTTTTTTTTTTGCATTTCGGATTCCACTTCCAGGAGTTCTTCTTTAATAAAAAAAATAAAAAAAACAACCGCCAAGTCAGCATCAATGCGATGCGTAGTGAGAATGAGCCCCATGGTTTACCATTTTTTTTCGCCTTTCGGATTCCACTTCCAGGAGTTCTTTCATAAAAAAAAAAAAAAACTCAACCGACAAGTCAGCATCAACGTGACACGTAGTGAGAATGAGCCCCATGGTTTACCATTTTTTTTTTCACTTTTTGGATTCCACTTCCAGGAGTTCTTCTTTAATAAGAAAAAAAAAAAAAACCTCAACCGCCAAATCAGCATCAACGTGACGCATAGTGAGAATGAGCCCCATGTTTTACCATTTTTATTTTTTTTTTGCCTTTCGGATTCCACTTCCAGGAGTTCTTTCATAAAAACAAAAAAAAATCAACCGCCAAGTCAGCATCAACGCGATGCATAGTGAGAATGAGCCCCATGGTTTACCATTTATTTTTTTTGCTTTTAGGATTCCACTTCCAGGAGTTTTTCTTTAATTAAAAAAAAAACAACCTCCACCGCCAAGTCAGCATCAACGCTACGCATAGTGAGAATGAGCCCCATGTGTTACCTTTTTTTTTCCTTTTTTCTTTCTTTTCTGATTCCACTTCTAGGAGTTCTTCTTTAATAAAAAAAAACAAAAAACAACCTCAACCGCCAAGTCAGCATCAACGCAACGCATAGTGAGAATGAGCCCCATTTTTTAACATTTTAATTTTTTTTTTGCCTTTCGGATTCCACTTCCAGGAGTTCTTCTTTCATAAAAAAAAAAAACAACCTCCACCGCCAAGTCAGCATCAACGCGACGCATAATGAGAATGAGCCCCATGTGTTACCATTTTTTTTTTCACCTTTCGGATTCCACTTCCAGGAGTTCTTCTTTAATAAAAAAAAAACAAAACAACCGCCAATCAGCATCAATGCGACACATAGTGAGAATGAGCCCTATTTTTTACCATTTTTTTTCACCTTTCGGATTCCACTTCCAGGAGTTCTTCTTTCATAAAAAAAAAAAAACAACCGCCAATCAGCATGAATGTGACGCATAGTGAGAATGAGCCCCATGTTTACCATTTTTTTTTGCTTTTTGGATTCCACTTCCAGGAGTTTTTCTTTAATTAAAAAAAAAACAACCTCCACCGCCAAGTCAGCATCAACGCTACGCATAGTGAGAATGAGCCCCACGTTTTACCTTTTTTTTTTTCTTTTTTCGGCTTTCTGATTCCACTTCTAGGAGTTCTTCTTTAATAAAAAAAACAAAAAACAACCTCAACCGCCAAGTCAGCATCAACGCAACGCATAGTGAGAATGAGCCCCATTTTTTAACATTTTAATTTTTTTTTTGCCTTTCGGATTCCACTTCCAGGAGTTCTTCTTTAATAAAAAAAAAAAAAAAAAACAACCGCCAATCAGCATCAATGCGACGCATAGTGAGAATGAGCCCCATTTTTTACCATTTTTTTTCGCCTTTCGGATTCCACTTCCAGGAGTTCTTTCATAAAAAAAAAAAAAACCTCAACCGCCAAGTCAGCATCAACACGATGCATAGTGAGAATGAGCCCCACGTTTTACCATTTATTTTTTTTGCTTTTAGGATTCCACTTCCAGGAGTTTTTCTTTAATTAAAAAAAAAACAACCTCCACCGCCAAGTCAGCATCAACGCGACGCATAGTGAGAATGAGCCCCACGTTTTACCTTTTTTTTTTTCTTTTTTCTTTCTTTTCTGATTCCACTTCCAGGAGTTCTTCTTTAATAAAAAAAAACAAAAAACAACCTCAACCGCCAAGTCAGCATCAACGCGACGCATAGTGAGAATGAGCCCCATTTTTTAACATTTTAATTTTTTTTTTTGCCTTTCGGATTCCACTTCCAGGAGTTCTTCTTTCATAAAAAAAAAAACAACCTCCACCGCCAAGTCAGCATCAACGCGACGCATAGTGAGAATGAGCCCCATTTTTTAACATTTTAATTTTTTTTTTGCCTTTCGGATTCCACTTCCAGGAGTTCTTCTTTCATAAAAAAAAAAAACAACCTCCACCGCCAAGTCAGCATCAACGCTACGCATAGTGAGAATGAGCCCCACGTTTTACCTTTTTTTTTTCTTTTTTCGGCTTTCTGATTCCACTTCTAGGAGTTCTTCTTTAATAAAAAAAAACAAAAAACAACCTCAACCGCCAAGTCAGCATCAACGCAACGCATAGTGAGAATGAGCCCCATTTTTTAACATTTTAATTTTTTTTTTTGCCTTTCGGATTCCACTTCCAGGAGTTCTTCTTTAAAAAAAAAAAAAAAACAACCGCCAATCAGCATCAATGCGACGTATAGTGAGAATGAGCCCCATATTTTACCATTTTTTTTCGCCTTTCGGATTCCACTTCCAGGAGTTCTTTCATAACAAAAAAAAAAACCTCAACCGCCAAGTCAGCATCAACACGATGCATAGTGAGAATGAGCCCCATGTGTTACCATTTATTTTTTTTGCTTTTAGGATTCCACTTCCAGGAGTTTTTCTTTAATTAAAAAAAAAACAACCTCCACCGCCAAGTCAGCATCAACGCGACGCATAGTGAGAATGAGCCCCACGTTTTACCTTTTTTTTTTTCTTTTTTCTTTCTTTTCTGATTCCACTTCCAGGAGTTCTTCTTTAATAAAAAAAAACAAAAAACAACCTCAACCGCCAAGTCAGCATCAACGCGACGCATAGTGAGAATGAGCCCCATTTTTTAACATTTAAATTTTTTTTTTGCCTTTCGGATTCCACTTCCAGGAGTTCTTCTTTCATAAAAAAAAAAAACAACCTCCACCGCCAAGTCAGCATCAACGTGACGCATAATGAGAATGAGCCCCATGTGTTACCATTTTTTTTTTCAGCTTTCGGATTCCACTTCCAGGAGTTCTTCTTTAATAAAAAAAAAAAACAACCGCCAATCAGCATCAATGCGACGCATAGTGAGAATGAGCCCCATTTTTTACCATTTTTTTTCACCTTTCGGATTCCACTTCTAGGAGTTCTTCTTTAATAAGAAAAAAAACAACCTCCACCTCCAAATCAGCATCAACGCGACGCATAGTGAGAATGAGCCCCACGTTTTACCATTTATTTTTTTTGCTTTTAGGATTCCACTTCCAGGAGTTTTTCTTTAATTAAAAAAAAAACAACCTCCACCGCCAAATCAGCATCAACGTGACGCATAGTGAGAATGAGCCCCATGTTTTACCTTTTTTTTTTTTCTTTTTTCGGCTTTCTGATTCCACTTCCAGGAGTTCTTCTTTAATAAAAAAAAAACAAAAAACAACCTCAACCGCCAAGTCAGCATCAACGCGACGCATAGTGAGAATGAGCCCCATTTTTTAACATTTTAATTTTTTTTTCGCCTTTCGGATTCCACTTCCAGGAGTTCTTCTTTCATAAAAAAAAAAACAACCTCCACCGCCAAGTCAGCATCAACGCGACGCATAATGAGAATGAGCCCCATGTTTTACCATTTTTTTTTCAGCTTTCGGATTCCACTTCCAGGAGTTCTTCTTTAATAAAAAAAAAAAACAACCGCCAATCAGCATCAATGCTACGCATAGTGAGAATGAGCCCCATGTTTTACCTTTTTTTTTTTCTTTCTTTTCTGATTCCACTTCTAGGAGTTCTTCTTTAATAAAAAAAAAACAACCTCCACCGCCAAGTCAGCATCAACGCGACGCATAGTGAGAATGAGCCCCATGGTTTACCATTTTTTTTTTTTTCGCTTTTCGGATTCCACTTCCAGGAGTTCTCCTTTAATAAAAAAGAAAAAAAAAAGAGCGAGAACAAGTTTCCATGAAGGAAGTTGGTGCAATAAATCCGCCCACAGGTTGGTCACGTAATTTTATTAAGTTGAAGTTCAGTGAGAGTGCAGAGCGGAACGCGGGGTCTCCCGGCCTCTCCGGGCCCCTCCGAGGACCCTCTGATTTGTGGTTGCCATAAAAGGGCCCCCATACGGCTCCCTCAGATGTGTTTTGGATCGAAAATAGGATTAATGTGCTAAAGTGTGATTAGAATTGTTAAACACAATTAATTGGAACAGACTCGCATCGCCAGGGGAGCAGCCGCGGCAAACTGGACGCCCTCCAGTTCACCAGTCCGCGCTGGATCTGGGGTGGGGGGGGGGGTGGCGCGGCCGCGTCCAGGGCTTAGCTTGTCTCGGTTTCGGCACTCGTTGTTGCTTCATAGCCGGCGTGTCTCAGAGCAGATTAAACACAGCTGAGAATGTTGCTCCAGGTCTGCAGCAAAGCATCCTGGGGGAATAGACAGGAACCGCGCGGCCCAGACGTTGCCTTTTTTTCGCTGGTGCTGGATGAAGGCTGCCATGCGCCGAGCGCACAAAGGGCCCGGATGGGAGCCGCCATCGCCGCCATTTTGGGTTCCGCTTTAAAAAAAACAAAAAATGATCTATTAATACAGCCGGCTGGTACAATGACGGCTGTGAGTTACTGCCGGGGTGAGGGGAATACAGGGACTCTTCCAAGCACTTGTCATGGGGAGGGGGGCGTGTGGCCCTTCCGGCACTCGAGGGCCTCATTACGGGGCAGATCCTTGTCTCCGCGCCAATGTCAATTTGGCAAAGTGTCTATGTGCCATTCCAAAAAAACCCTAAAAATTGACTTCTTGTGAATCAGTCTATATATAGCCAGGACATTTTTCTTGGATGGACCAGTGGCCTCCAAACTGTGGCCCTTCAGACACTATTCCTGCTGTTGACATCAATGACACCAACAGTGAGGTATTATTCCCCCCACTGACACCAATGATGGGGCACTATTCCTCCCACTGACACCAATGATGGGGCACTATTCCCCCCCACTGACACCAATGATGGGGCACTATTCCTCCCACTGATACCAATGATGGGGCACTATTCCTCCCAGTGATACCAATGATGGGGCACTATTCCTCCCACTGACACCAATGATGGGGCACTATTCCTCCCACTGACACCAATGATGGGGCACTATTCCTCCCACTGACACCAATGATGGGGCACTATTCCTCCCACTGACACCAATGATGGGGCACTATTCCTCCCACTGATACCAATGATGGGGCACTATTCCTCCCACTGACACCAATGATGGAGCACTATTCCTCCCACTGACACCAATGATGGGGCACTATTCCTCCCACTGATACCAATGATGGGGCACTATTCCTCCCACTGACACCAATGATGGGGCCCTATTCCTCCCACTGACACCAATGATGGGACACTATTCCTCCCACTGACACCAATGATTGGGCACTATTCCTCCCACCGACACCAATGATGGGGCACTATTCCTCCCACTGACACCAATGATAGGGAACACTGCGCAGTGTCTTTGTCGCGGTACACCGGATGTCCGCAATGTGTCCTTGTAAATTTTGGAAACGGTCAAAAGTCTCAGGTTGCTAAGTCAGGGGAATAAGGTGGATGGTCAAGTTTCAAAATTGATTTCTGGGCCAAGAACTCACAAACACTGATCATGTGCAGGAGCATTGTCGTGGTGGAGAATCCACTTGTCAGGGCAGAGTTCTGGTCTTTTCATCCAACCAGATTCCCATAATTGTTTTAAGTTCAGCGTTTGAATCCATCCTTTGTGTTGTCACCTTCAAAGCAGCCCCCTTGTGAAGCGATGCACTTTTCTATATGCCTGTGCCAGAAATATTCCTGGAATTCATTTTCCTGAATGCTGCGCAGTATCTTTGTCGCGGTGCCCTGGATGTCCGGAATGTCATCAAATCTGTGTCCTTTGAAGACGTTTTAAAATTTTTTGAAAAAACCAAAAGTCGCAGGTTGCTAAGTAAGAGGAATAAGGCAGATGGTCAAGTTTGGGAATGGAATTCTGGGCCAGGAACTCACAAACACTGATTATGTGCAGGAGCATTGTCGTGGTGGAGAACCCACTTGTCAGGTCAGAGTTCCAGTCTTTTCCTTTGAACTGATTCCCGTAATCGTTTCATTTTCCACATTTGCTTCCGTCCTTTGCGTTTTTGGCTGCCCGCCTTATCATGGACATCTTCCCCTTTTTAAACTGCCATTCAGACACACTTGATTCCTTCATGGAATGTTCACCGTAAGCCGGTTGTAACAGAAAAGTTCCACTCCCAATGTTGCCATTTTTTTAAGCAAAATTCGATGTAAATCTTCCGCTTCATATTCCTGTCACTCATTTTCCACCGACAGCACGACGCACACACGTGTTATTTCTTCTAGTACTCCGTAAAGGCCGAGTCCACTGGTCTGCGACCCAGGAGAGTGCAGGTGAGAACACATCAGAACACGCTTGTAATGGAACCGGACCCCGACTGCACTAGGGTATTTCCGTTAGTCTTCGGCTTCCCTGTCCGAACACAGATCCCCGGACCCCACCGCTGGCCATACAAGACGAGACAGCACCAGACTCGTCTTAAAACAGGAAGTGGACTACTTTATTTTAACATAGATACAAGACATATACACAGGGCGGGAAAATACAACCAGGAACAGGAAACACATCAGCAGGACGTCCCATCAGTGGGAAGGGCTACAGGAAACACATCAGCAGGCCGTCCCATCAGGGGGAAGGGCAACAGGAAACACATCAGCAGGACATCCCATCTGGGGGAAGGGCTACAGGAAACACATCAGCAGGACGTCCCATCGGGGGAAGGGCTACAGGAAACACATCAGCAGGCCGTCCCATCGGGGGGAAGGGCTACAGGAAACACATAAGCAGGCCGTCCCATCAGGGGGAAGGGCTACAGGAAACACATCAGCAGGACGTCCCATCAGGGGGAAGGGCTACAGGAAACACATCAGCAGGACGTCCCATCAGGGGGAAGGGCTACAGGAAACACATCAGCAGGCCATCCCATCAGGGGGAAGGGCTACAAGAAACACATCAGCAGGACGTCCCATCAGGGGGAAGGGCTACAGGAAACACATCAGCAGGCCGTACCATCGGGGGGAAGGGCTACAGGAAACACATCAGCAGGACGTCCCATCGGGGGAAGGGCTACAGGAAACACATCAGCAGGCCGTCCCATCGGGGGGAAGGGCTACAGGAAACACATCAGCAGCACGTCCCATCAGTCAGTCAGTCAGGCTGGGGAGGAAAGGGGCAGGGCAAGGGAAGTCAGGCTGGGGAGGAAAGGGGCGGGGCAAGAGACAGTCAGGACGGGGCAAGGGACAGTCAGGCCGGGGAGAAAGGAGCTAGATGATGCTGGATGTCCCCGGGCCAGGAAAGGAGGCGGAGCTCTATCTGCCTTGCTGCAGCTTCTAATGCACATTGTGGGAAGCTCACAGTGTGCAGTGCAATCAGAGTCCAGGAGAGGAGCCGGTACAACTGCACAACTGAATGGAGGGCCGGAGGTCAGATTTAAGCTTCCCATTTCCCTCCATTTGTTTTCTTGGATCTCCTCTCCAGTTCAGTCGGTGAGTTTGTGTCACCACCTCGTACAGTTCGGAATTTCATGGCTCAGCCGCCATTGATGAATTGCGGATCTAATCTTCTATTCGTCCATAAAGACTCCATAGCCTCCAGCGCATCATATCTCCTCTTCGGTGAGATTTACGATCGATTGTCTCTCGGAGAAGAACGACTTCCTAACTTCAGCAGATAAGCCAGACCTGGACTTCCTGCCCCGGCAGATCTTGTTACTGTCACCGACTCTCCCACAGATTAATGGGGTGTTCTTCAACTCGGCGTATGACTAATCCGGCTAAACGCTGCGCCGCCAAAGCGGGTCACCGGAGAACGCACGATTCCTACTGATGGATGGCCATTTGTTGCATGGCAGGAATCCTGCGAGGAAAGACAAGACAATGAACCAGAAATAAAAATCGTCTGTTTCTGTCTTATCTCAGAGGTGAGACAAGGGGAAGGAAATACAGGCAGCTGCCTCGGGCACACAGAACATGGGGGGCGGAAAGAGGGAGGAATTTTAAAGGAAAGTGAAATCGTACATTTAATGTCTCCATCATCTCCCCATTCATATAATTATTATTATTATTATTATTTTCAGGATTTATATTATTATTATTATACAGGATTTATGGCACCAACAGTTTGCTCAGCACTTTACAACATAACGGGAGACAATACAGCAACAATACAGTTCAATACAAGAGGGATAGGAGGGCCCTGATCCTGGGAGCTTACAATCTAGGAGGGAGGGGCTAGTGGTACAAAAGGTAGGAACTGTGGGGGATGGACTGGTAGGAGGAATAGATACAATGTAGCAATGAAATAGTTTGGGCAATTCAATATACATTGATCAGCCGTAAGGCCCCAGATCAGATCTTGTGCAGCGAGGACAAATGGTGCGATTTACTGCTGGTTGTGCATAGGGCAGCCCATCCTGTGGCGTGTGTCACCTTAAAGAAGCACCTGGTCTTTTTTGGGAGACAAGCTTTGCATGATAGATAGAGATGGATGGATAGATAGATAGATAGATAGATAGATAGATAGATAGATAGATAATAGATAGATAGATAATAGATAGATAATAGATAGATAGATAGATAATAGATAGATAATAGATAGATAGATAATAGATAGATAATAGATAGATAATAGATAATAGATAGATAGATAGATAATAGATAGATAGATAGATAGATAGATAGATAGATAGATAGATAGATAATAGATAGATAGATAGATAGATAGATAGATAGATAGATAGATAGATAATAGATAGATAGATAGATAGATAGATAGATAGATAGATAGATAGATAATAGATAGATAGATAGATAGATAATAGATAGATAGATAGATAGATAGATAATAGATAGATAGATAGATAGATAGATAGATAGATAGATAGATAGATAGATAATAGATAGATAGATAGATAGATAATAGATAGATAGATAGATAGATAGATAATAGATAGATAGATAATAGATAGATAGATAGATAGATAGATAGATAGATAGATAGATAATAGATAGATAGATAGATAGATAGATAATAGATAGATAGATAATAGATAGATAGATAGATAGATAGATAGATAGATAGATAGATAGATAATAGATAGATAGATAGATAATAGATAGATAGATAGATAATAGATAGATAATAGATAGATAGATAATAGATAGATAATAGATAGATAATAGATAATAGATAGATAGATAGATAATAGATAGATAGATAGATAGATAGATAGATAATAGATAGATAGATAGATAGATAGATAATAGATAGATAGATAGATAGATAGATAGATAGATAGATAATAGATAGATAGATAGATAGATAGATAGATAGATAGATAGATAATAGATAGATAGATAGATAGA